>NC_091300.1:5470458-5752958 GCF_038502225.1 Cherax quadricarinatus | reverse complement strand
TATATAGTAAGGCTGATGCATGCAGGGGATGAGATGAAAAGCTGTAAGCCTTCTCCCTGAAAGCTGGCTGCCTTGGATCAAACGTGTAGCGCATGCTACACACCATGGTACTGTCCAGTGTGGGTAGATTGGTAAAGCACTGCGTACCTTGTCCTAAGGTTCATAGGTTCGAGTCTCCTTCAGCCTGAGATCAGTGTTTGTGTATATTTCGCATGCTCTCGCGAATTCCTTGCATATATTGGCACATTTTATATTGAATGTGAACAGGTGTTGAGTAACAGTAGCCATAATTCTACGAAATTACGAAGACATCTTGACACATAAAAAAGAGTGATGCGTCTTTCATGAGAAGAAATGTACATTTTGTACAATAATGTAAAGAGTAAAGACGTTTTTGTACCTTTATAACAGGGAAATGTTCTTGTGACTTTATACCATAAAACATTCTTTCAACGTTAGTTATAGCATAGCATAACCAGGTAAGATCATGACATTACAGAAAGTGGAATATGACCGTGATCTAGATATCTGCAGATTGTGAAGAAATGGAAAAGTTGCATACAACATGGTTGCCTCATACACAAGTTCGATTGCTCTCTCACGGAAAAGTATAGATTGGGTCCCGGGCATCCGTGTTGAAGAGATAATAACGTGACATAACTCGGCTCGTATGTTTACACACATCGGTGAACATAATACTTCAACGCAGTGTTAATGTGTACGGTTTCAGAGCACAATGGACGCAGTTCCACTGCAACTCAAAAACTTCCGAGGCGAGTCTTTGTGACAAACACGATTGCTTTCAAAATCTTAGTGAATCTTTGTTAATGATGAAGTTTCTCCCTCGTTCAACATATTAAGATTTTGTCCGCTGCATCTTCGTAATTATACCACATTTAGGGAACATTTTTCTCCTAGAAAAATAAAAAGCATCAGACTAGGTTCAAAATCCCTTTGTTAAAATTGTAATTATGAATTACCATTGGAAGAGAAGGAAAACCAATAGATATTTTCACTCACGCTATTTTGAAAACAAAATTGCATCATAATGAACTTACTAATTCCTGGATTCATAGATATTAACTGAATGTACTGAAGTTGCTACACCGGCCTTATAATATTTCACTTGTGCAGCGAGTTCATATCTTAGAACTTTCTGTATATATCAGGAAACAACAAAAATATAAGTGGGCTGAATATAGAGGATGATCTCTACAGGCAATATTAGTCGCTCCAATTACTGAATGTTTATCCCAGGACAAGCTATCACATTTAAATCATTGAACTTTTACTTCTATGATAGACGTCTATATTAAAAACTATCACACCATTATCTGTAGTTACCCTCATTAATTAATCCAAAAAAATCACTCTTAGTGTCACGAAAAATATATTTCTACAGTAAACACGATTATATTCATGTTTTTCTTCTTTGTTAAATCGGTCAATAAAAGTAGACTGTTTTTCACTAGGTTTTTTTTTTTTGTTTAGTAAATTTACAAACTTGTATGACGTATCAGATAACAGAAATGATCTTATCTTAATGACTTTGAATGGTCAAAATATAACCTTGTGGTCAGGGCTTCAACAACTGGGTTTCTTAAATACAATGACTTCCAATGTTGGAAAACCTCTCGGTCTTTATTGTATTTTACAGAGATTTATAAATAATAATATGGTATAATATAATGATTTATAATGTATAATGATGCGTGAATGGTATGTTATATATTAATGGTTATATCTTATATAATGTTGTTCACGTGGGTTAGTGTCTATGTGATTTTCGCTCACCATGAGGCGGGCCAAAAGGACATGGGATCGAATCCTCGGCTAGTCGCAGTGTTGTTACTGATTAACACCACTCGTTCGTGGTTACAATAATATATATATATATATATATATATATATATATATATATATATATATATATATATATATATATATATATATATATATATATATATATATACACATTCTTAATTTTCGAACTGTTTGGCCCATCGTTGGGAAATTAATCACCTGACATTACTAGGCCGCCAATTTAGTGAACAAACTCAAACACAGTAGTGACAGACTTTCAGGGATAGATTTCTTTACTATTGAAGTAATAGACTCTCAGTGATAGATTACATGACTTTCAGGGATTATACATGGTTAGAAATAGATGGATTACCTCCGGTTTAGCTACTGATTTACTCGCAGTATTGTGTAAACGACATTGAATAATCCAGTAGCTGATTTACACAATACTGTGTAAATCGGCCTCCGGTTTACACAATATTTCCCCTGGGTGTGACCACTGGGCGCTGCGCACGATATTTTGTTGCCACGACGTACCCGGTTTTATTGATTAGGGACCTTATCAAAAAAAACATTATACTTCACATAACCCCAGGGTACATATATGTACCCCTTACCCACAGCTGGGGCTGTGGATAAGGACAGTAGGATTATAGACGGTTCTCACTGACTCAGGACACAACAGTGCCTTCTGTGAAACTCGTTTTATAGAAGCCTCGTAGCTGTGATAATGTGGTTTTTAATTAATAACAACACTGCGGCTAGCTGGAGGCGGGCTAAAACAACACGGGTTCGATCCTTCGGCTAGCCGCAGTGTTGTTATTTATATATATATATATATATATATATATATATATATATATATATATATATATATATATATATATATATATATATATATATATATATATATATATATATATATATTCGCCTTTTAAATGTATAAACTTTAATCCAGTAAGCATTTGGTATTGTATTTGGGTAAATGGTGGAAACACTAAGTATTAATGATCGATTCACTCACAAACATTACTGCTAGTAGAGTTAAAAGTGTGTCTGCTACACGAGGGTTATTTACGTCACTTTACAATAACGTTGAAGATAAATCAGTCTCTTAAATACGGTTTCGAATTCTTATTTGTGTATATGTCGTTGTTTATAGGTGGGTTGATTGCACATAAGGCTGTTATATTGACTACACGAAGGT
The DNA here is from genome assembly GCF_038502225.1 of Cherax quadricarinatus. Taxonomy (NCBI): domain Eukaryota; kingdom Metazoa; phylum Arthropoda; class Malacostraca; order Decapoda; family Parastacidae; genus Cherax; species Cherax quadricarinatus. Next base: position 5,749,948 of record NC_091300.1, on the reverse strand, counting down.
CATGAAGGCTTCTTGTAACCTGTTCACCACCAGTCATGAATACTTATAATACCTGAAATAGAGATTTAAGTCAATTCTCTTCATATATACAACGAGAGAGAGAGTAACACCGCCTCCACCTTGTTCTTTATTACCAAAAACTTATCGATTTAGCTTATTCGGCAACGATAATTTTACCTAACGCGCCTGGAGTTTATTTTTTAATATATATAACTGCGAAAATCAGTTGTCATATCACAGAATTAATATATTTTCCTCATGCTAAATAATGACAGTTAGCTGGGTCAAGAATTGAAATTAATTTTTGATGCAGAAATTAAGACTACTAACTTCGCTAATTCTCGAGAATATAACTAGCGAGCCATGATGACCAAAATTTCCTTTTAATGATAATAAATATTCCATGAAGTGCTTATTGAGCAAGTGTTGTGGGAGGAAGATCCCATTAAGTGCTAAGGTTAGCAAACAGACAAAGTTGGGTATCCAGCAGAAGCCTGGGGTGACGACATGCAAATCTTCCCGGTAATGAGGCCTTCATTAAGCAGAGCTTCTCATTAATGAGGGATTAATTAAGCAGACGTGTGCGCTGCGCTCTGCTGCCTCAGACATGTGTCAGGATAATAGTCATTTCTGCCAGGAACAGCCTCGTCAGGTGTGTTCTGACACGCTGTTATGATGGTACAAAATACACATGAGAGTAAGGTAATATACATGGTTGCACTACCATCACACACACACACAGTAGCGGCCAGTGAAGTGGCGACGCCACGAGCTATGAATCGACCCCTGCAACCATAACTAGGTGAGTACACACATTGCATACACTTGGCCGCAGGAAAGCATTTGGTACAGTACCACGCCAGCGATTAGTCGAGAGAATAGAGGTACAAAGTATACGAGTACTCCACTGGGTCTGGGAGTACCTGAAGGAAAGAAGACAGAGAGCAACAGTAAAGGAAGAGGCATAAGAATGGGAGAGAGTAAAGAGTTTGGGGTCCCGCAAGGTTCGGTAATAGGACCACTACTGCTCTTAATATATATGTATCACAAGCCAGAAGGAGTTGAGTCGAATGTGACACTGCAGTTGATGTAAACCGGTGGTTCATAACGTATTCAGGGTGGCGCCCTTTACCACAACTGGTACTCGTCTCCACGTCCCCCTTCCCACTTACTTCATATAGAATTCTAAATGTAAATATTCAAAAAGGTCCTCTTTATTTAAATAGGAAAACTGAGAAACTAGTTATCGTTCTTAACTTTATTACTTTCAGCAATTCAAAAGAGCCTCAATAAGGAGAAAATAAAGACATACAAACACATGTTAAGACTATTCTTTACTTTTGTTCTGGATTCCCGTCCTCATCCCCGGAAATTACTCACGCCATCTTAGGGGGGAGGGGAGAGTCCCCCCTCTCCCGGTTAAGAACCGCTAATGAGAAGAATAAGGAACGCTAATGAGAAGAATATGAAACTCTAATGAGAAGAATAAGAAACGAAGAGGATACTGACAGTGTTAAACTTCAGAGAGCCTTCCACTGACTACAAATGTGGCCAAACAAGCGACTTCTAGAATTCACCTTGAACAGATGGAAGGAGAGGGTTAGGAAAGACCGCACATAGAGTGCAGCATGGGTGGAGAGAAGCTACAAATATCAGTGTATGAAACCTACTGAGTGAATATAACATCAGTCATGTTGCCAGAAATACGCATAGATCATATAATGTCAGCGACATACAAGAACTGTAAACCTCAGAAGATCATTCAGTTCCTCACAATCTTACAGCAGTTATTAGGCCAGTCAGCCTCAGCTTGCGACCGATAAAGCAAGCTGATAAAGCAAGTTAAGAAACTCGAGAAAGTCTAAAGATTTGCAAGCAGACTAATACCAAAATTGAGAGGAATGCAATATGAGGAGAGGTTGACGGAACTAAACCAGAGAATCTTAGCAAAGAGAAGGACAAGGAGACATGATACAGCATCCAAAGTCTTGAGAGGAATCGATAGGGCAGACGGGAAGAGCGACGGACTGCATTATGAGAGCCAAAATTAAGGGGACACAGACCAGAAGGCCTGACCTGGAACCGGGCCGCGGGAGTGATGACCTGCGGAAGCGACTCCAGGTAACCTTCAGGCAATATGGGAATGTTGTGTGGAATGTGTTGCAAACACGAATCATTCCAGGAAGGAATCATACGTTCCTCCTCTCATCTGTCTTTCTCTTTCTCCTTCCCCTCTCCATCCGTTGTCTCCCTCGCTATCCCTCTCTCTCTCTCTCTCTCTCTCTCTCTCTCTCTCTCTCTCTCTCTCTCTCTCTCTCTCTCTCTCTCTCTCTCTCTCTCTCTCTCTCTCTTTCTCCTTTCTATCTCCGGGTTTCCCCTCTCAATCCCGTGGCTCCCTCTCTCCGTTCCATGTCTCCCCTCTTTCCTTCCTCCCTCCCTTCCCCTTGTTCATCCACTGTGGCGACCAACCTATATAACACCCTAAACAAAATGGCTGACACCTCTTGTTTGACTGCAGCATCACTAAGAGTCAACTCCCACTGCAAACAAAGCAAAAAACAACCTTCCCATCAGTGCAAATACTGTGGCGTAAGACTCAACTGTAAGCAAAGAAGCACTTGATGCTAGTGAAGAGTGTGTGATAGAAGAGAGGGGAGAGTAAATGAGGTGTGTGAGAGAGAGAGAGAGAGAAAGAGACTGGTGGTAGAAGTTGGCAACCTCGCAGGAGTCACAGAAAGTTGACAAAAGGGAAGAGTGTGGAGCCAGCAGTGTTGCCACCACCAGTGTTATTCTCTCCGCCCCTCCATTACTCCAGTGAGGGAGGGAGGGATGGAAGGAGGGAGAGACAGACAGACAGAATGTAGACAAATCTCTAATATGTGTTTGTATATATATATATATATATATATATATATATATATATATATATATATATATATATATATATATATATATATATATATATATATATATATATATATTCCTCAGTGTCTTTTTCAGACATTAATGCATTCTTGAAGGTTCGAGTATTGATTACTGGCGACTTTGATAACTCACATGCAGTCGCTCACTCTCAGCTCTGCAAACACGAGAAAATATGTGCATAATAATAATAATAATAATATTAATAATAATAATAATAATAATAATCCTGGGCAGGGCGAGACATACGGGCGAGTCTCCTTACACCCACTGTCCCTGTTAACCTTCAGTAAAAAGGTACCTGGGAGTTAGTCGATCGTTGTGGGTCGCATCCTGGGGAATGATCAAACACTACAAACTACTGAGCAACTCGAATGTCTCTCAAGTGACCTACTGATGCACTTTCTGTGCCCTAAGTACACGATACAATAATAATAATAATTGTAATTATAATAATAATAATAATAATAATAATAATAAAAATAATAATTATAATATTTATAATAATAATAATAATTATAATAATATTTTTTACTTTAATTAAACATGAAACATTACTGATTATATTAGCAGTAAATCTTTATATTATGGTTGGAGACTGAAATGGTCGACTGAGCAGCATATCTCAGTAAGCACGAGACTGATAGACAAGTAGACACTGGTAGACGAGAATATTAACTCAGAGTAAGTCTTCACACATTGCGAGGAAGAGGGATATTTCGCAAAAACTCGAGTTTCGGCGTTATAAAGTCCGTGAATCGTCATTACGACTCCCAGCCTTCGTATATAAGCACCTCCGTCGACGCACGCATCTTCTTCCCTGACATTTAAAGGAAGTAGGAGTCAAAAAGAAAAGAAAAAAGATTCCCGAGACGAGGTTTTTTTAAAATATATTAATAAGGGAAACCATTAGCAGAGCTTTTGTTTACATAATGGCTGAGAATACCCGGTCCAAGAATGTTATGCCCTAACACCATTCAACAAAAGTAACACCATACAGCAACAATAACATAGCATGGATATGCCCTAACACCATACAACAACAACAATATAACATGGGTATGCCCAAACACCATACAACAACAACAATATAACATGGGTATGCCCAAACACCATACAACAACAACAATATAACATGGGTATGCCCAAACACCATACAACAACATTATAACATGGGTATGCCCAAACACCATACAACAACAACAATATAACATGGGTATGCCCTAACACCATACAACAACAACAATATAACATGGGTATGCCCAAACACCATACAACAACAACAATATAACATGGGTATGCCCAAACACCATACAACAACAATATAACATGGGTATGCCCTAACACCATACAACAACAATATAACATGGGTATGCCCTAACACCATACAACAACAATATAACATGGGTATGCCCTAACACCATACAACAACAAAAATATAACATGGGTATGCCCAAACACCATACAACAATATAACATGGGTATGCCCAAACACCATACAACAACAATATAACATGGGTATGCCCAAACACCATACAACAACAATATAACATGGGTATGCCCAAACACCATACAACAACAATATAACATGGGTATGCCCTAACACCATACAACAACATAACATGGGTATGCCCAAACACCATACAACAACAACAATATAACATGGGTATGCCCTAACACCATACAACAACAACAATATAACATGGGTATGCCCTAACACCATACAACAACAACAATATAACATGGGTATGCCCAAACACCATACAACAATATAACATGGGTATGCCCAAACACCATACAACAACAATATAACATGGGTATGCCCAAACACCATACAACAACAATATAACATGGGTATGCCCAAACACCATACAACAACAACAACAGCATAGCATGGGTATGCCCAAACACCATACAACAACAATATAACATGGGTATGCCCAAACACCATACAACAACAATATAACATGGGTATGCCCAAACACCATACAACAACAACAGCATAGCATGGGTATGCCCTAACACCATACAACAACATAATATGGGTATGCCCTAACACCATACAACAACAGCATAGCATGGGTATGCCCTAACACCATACAACATAACATGGGTATGCCCAAACACCATACAACATAACATGGGTATGCCCTAACACCATACAACATAACATGGGTATGCCCTAACACCATACAACACCACAACATGGGTATGCCCTAACACCATACAACAACAACAGCATAGCATGGGTATGCCCTAACACCATACAACAACATGGGTATGCCCAAACACCATACAACAACAACAATATAACATGGGTATGCCCAAACACCATACAACAACAACATAACATGGGTATGCCCTAACACCATACAACATAACATGGGTATGCCCTAACACCATACAACAACATAACATGGGTATGCCCTAACACCATACAACAACATAACATGGGTATGCCCTAACACCATACAACAAGAGAATAATGTAAGTATGTTCTCAACAATAACAAAGAGAAAATAAGCGTATTGCTGGACAGAATGACAAAAAAATAATGGATCAAAAGCAGATGAGACAAGAATGACTGATGAACAAGAATAAGTACAATTAGAACTTTTGAAGCGTCAAATGAAACAAATGAGAAAGTTCTCATCAGCTCCTGCAGAAAGTTCTACAAGACTTGATTAATGGTATAAAATTCAAGAATAGAATATAGTTGATATTGAGGACCCGGTATTTATTAAAACAGAAAATATTTCCAAGACAAACTAAGCCTCTTGGGAGACAGTGATCTTGTTCATACTGGGAATAACAGTTACTGTTAAATCTGACCCGGGACAAGAAATAGGACAAGAGAGTAAAATACAGATGTATAAATAGGATACAACAGCGCTGTATGTGGGTTTAGCGTTTAGTTATGATTATAATAATAATAAATGTGATACAATATTGCAAAAGACAAACGTATATAGTTTATAAGAAGAACTCTGCAACATTTGCGAAACTGGAATTAAACAGTTTATTGTTGAAATTAGAGTAAAAGGGTAAAAAATGGCCACCGTGGCCTGGCGGCAAAAGCTTTCGCTTCACATAGCGAGGGTCCGGGTTCGATTCCTGACAGGGTGGTGGAAACATTAACCGTGTTTCTATACACCGGTTGTCTATGTTCCCCATCAGTAAAATGGGTGTTAGTGGACTGGTGTGGGTCGCATCCTGGGACAAAACTGACCTAATTTGTATGTCATTGATGTCAGCTAGACCTGTATACCTTGTACATGAACTTGTAGAAATAAAGATTATTATTATTATTATTATTATTATTATTATTATTATTATTATTATTATTATTATTATTAAAGAACAGTTTAATGGAGGGTGATGTAGAGAACTGGAGAAACAAAGTATCAGAGTCAACAAGTCAACCTTGAGACGCAGCAGATATGAAGAAACAACAAATGAATATAGAAATGTAAAGAGGAAGGAAGCAAGTTAAAAAAAAAACAGGAAACTGTAGACAGGAGAGACATGGAAGCAAATCTTGGAATAAAGTTTGTCAAAATGGTAAACCAAATGTTAAAGAGAAAATAAAGAAAATAATAATTACAGCAGAATATATATGCGAGAGTTTTTAGACCCAGACAGAATACTGACTAAACACGCCGTAATTATTATATTATTATAATCATGGGGGAGCGCCAAACCCGTAGGAATTATACAGCGCCTGTGGGGTGGGGAATGGAAGGTAATGAGGCTTAATTCACGGAACTGGAGCATAGATCCCATTCCCTAGATCAAGAGCCCCTCACCAGCGTCAAGGAACCTTCCTTGAGGGGAAATACGTCGTAAATAAATTCTCGAAGTTAATAAAAAAAGGGAAACACTGGAGAGTCATTTTTACTGAAGAAAAACTCCGAGAGGAATAACTTATTAATAAAAAATTTTTATATATTTGATCAATTAACCTATTATGACAGAGTCACGGAAATGTATTAGCAGTTTGTAGTTGTCTAGATTTAAAGAAGGATTCTGGTGGATTCCCTCCCCCCCTCTCCCCCACACACACAAAAAAAAAATTAATTTAGAAAACTCAAAACACAGGAGGAATTAAACGTAGATTATTAAAACGCAGGAGATACTTTGAGAGGAAAATGTTAACAGTGACAAAGACAAAAATGTCCTCTGGGATAAATGTCCTCTGGGATATATGTCCTCTGGGATAAATGTTCTCTAGGATATATGTCTTCTGGGATAAATGTTCTCTAGGATATATGTCCCCTGGGATAAATGTTCTCTAGGATATATGTCCCCTGGGATAAATGTTCTCTAGGATATATGTCCTCTGGGATAAATGTTCTCTAGGATATATGTCCTCTGGGATAAATGTTCTCTAGGATATATGTCCCCTGGGATAAATGTTCTCTAGGATATATGTCCCCTGGGATAAATGTTCTCTAGGATATATGTCCTCTGGGATAAATGTCCTCTAGGATATATGTCCTCTGGGATAAATGTCCTCTAGGATATATGTCCTCTGGGATAAATGTTCTCTAGGATATATGTCCCCTGGGATAAATGTTCTCTAGGATATATGTCCTCTGGGATAAATGTCCTCTAGGATATATGTCCCCTGGGATAAATGTTCTCTAGGATATATGTCCCCTGGGATAAATGTTCTCTAGGATATATGTCCTCTGGGATAAATGTTCTCTAGGATATATGTCCTCTGGGATAAATGTTCTCTAGGATATATGTCCTCTGGGATAAATGTCCTCTAGGATATATGTCCTCTGGGATAAATGTTCTCTAGGATATATGTCTTCTGGGATAAATGTTCTCTAGGATATATGTCCTCTGGGATAAATGTTCTCTAGGATATATGTCCTCTGGGATAAATGTTCTCTAGGATATATGTCCTCTGGGATAAATGTCCTCTAGAATATGTCCTCTGGGATGAATGTTACCAGCGGGCTGCTGCAGGGATCTCCACCTGCCTCTTGTAATGTCTTCAATTTATATTAAAGAGTTACCAGAAGGAACATAAAAGAAAGTAAACTACATATATTTGCTTTGAAGATGACGCAAAAAATGTTGCGCAAAATTAAAAATAAACGACTTTAAATCTTTGAAGACGATCTGGATAAACTAAGGAAAACGAGCGACAGATACACGACGGAATTTATACTGATAAATACCAGGTAACGGATTTGGGAGAAAGCGAAATCAGGAATAAAGATAATGTGAGAAAATGTTGGAAGTATAATGCAAAGAAAGTGATCTAGAAGTTATCATTAATAAAAAGTCGTCAGCGGATCGTACAAATTAAATTGTGAGAAATGCATATTGGTACACCTGCTAAGTAAAAAAAAATTGGCTTTATGATATATGCATGGAAAGACGATTAAAATACAGTTTACAAAGTATGTATATTACATTTTGGAATATGCAGCAGCTGGGTGATGGCTACCCTTGAAAAAAAGAATTGTGTATCAGAAAAAAAAGAATAATTTGAAAAAAACTCCAAAGAAAAAAATTTACAAAACTGATCCCAGAGAAAAATAAAAAAAAATGCGAGAGTTATAATAAAAGGCAGAAGAGGAGATATAATGACAACATAAAAAATTATAAAAATATATAAAAGAATTAATAATCAAAGTTTTTTTAGCACTTTCATCCGAAATAACAAGAGACCACAGATATAAATTCAGACAACTTAAGTTCAAAGAATACTGGAAAAAAATATTTCTTTACAAAAAGAATGTCAAAAGAATGAAATAAACTGCAAGAGTAAGCGCTACAAACATTCGAAATCTGTAAAAAAAAGGGAAAACGTTTTATGAAGATATTAATAATGATGGGACACAACAAGCACGGCTCTCCTCCCGTAGTTAATGATGGGTGATTACCAAGAAGTAATTACCTGTGACAAGAAGGATTGGTAAAGCAGATCGCCCTTGTAAAAAACTGAAACTAGTACCAGCCAACGCAATGACAAGAAGTCAGGTTATATGTCCGAGTAACACTAAGACACTTAAAATAGAAAGAGACGCTATTGATGGAACGTTTCGCCCAAGGAGAACTTTATCCAAAATTCAGTAGGAGTGTTTCTTCATCAGGAATTCAAAAGGAAAGTTTCGCTCAAGGAGGGCTTTAACAAGACTTTATTAAGAACGTTTCGCTCAAGGAGGGCTTTATCAAGTTTTTAATAAGATTGTCTCGCTCAAGGAGAGCTTTACAGAGTCATTATAAAACGAACTTGATAAAGCTCTGCCTGAGTTTTTTTCTTCTCTAAGTTTCTGTATATCAGCAACCTTGTTGACACTCTGCTTTCCAACCTTGATCAGTGCATTTATAATTTTGCTAAGGATTTAGATGGATTTACTCCGTCAGTAAGTCCTGGAAGGATGCATCTATCCCGTCAATAAATCCTGAAACAATGTATCTGTTACGTCAATAAATCCTGGAAGAATGTATTTGCTCCGTCAGCGAATCCTGGAAGAATGTATCTGCTCTGTCAGTGAATCCTGGAAGAATGCATTTGCTCTGTCAATAAATCCTGAAAGAATGTATCTGTTCCGTCAATAAATCCTGAAAGAATGTATCTGTTCCGTCAGTAAATCCTGGAAGAATGCATCTGCTCCGTCAGTAAATCCTGGACGAATGTATTTGCTCCGTGAGTGAATCCTGGAAAGATGGATCTACTCCGTCATTGAATTCTGGAAAGACGGATCTACTCCGTAATTAAATCCTGGAAATATATAAAGTAAGCAATAAAAGGCACAGCAATATTTCTCGTCACCAGTTCACATGAAAAGTTGATCGATTACTTCTAACAAACTTGTTCAGTATGTCTAGGTATGAAAGCCACACATAAGATATATACACTGAGAGGCTGTATCTCTGTGTACATAGACTGAGCTTACTTTAATCCATGTTTTAGGAATTAGTGTATTCTTAGCGGTGGTGAACAGTTAACATGACTCTTTGAGTAGTCGGTAACCTTTTAATTAAACCCAGAAAGAGCAAAAAGGCACAATACCGTGACTGGAATATACAGATAACCCGCACATAGGAGAGAGAGAGAAACTTACCACGACGTTTCGGTCCGACTTGTTAACCCAGTTAACCAACCAACCCAACCTGCGTCATGGAAAAACCTAGATTTTTCTGCAGTGAGGTTTAAACCGATTGGGATCATACAGAGATTATTTTTTCTCTTACTTCGATTAATTATATTCGCTCTAATACTCAGGGAAAGTTGGCATAAATAACTATATCGTCATAACCTGAAGTTATGTCGCTCTTTTAAGCCGCATCAACCTGATATTTTAGGCCCGGTTTATTGACTAGTTGTCTGTATATCAACTCGACTCATGTCCAGAAAATCAAACAACTTTCGTCTCACGCCTAGAGAATTATTTATCAACTCTGGCCTCATCTCTGTGGCTTCACACTGTATACATTCTTGCTTTATCATTTTTCTTTTTACGCTGTCTTCTATTCCTTTTATCCCTTAATTCTAGTTAAGAGTCTGTATTTGACATTACGAGAAGACTGTTATCAAACAGGAATTAGTTAAAATGAAAGTTGGTAATGAATTATTCAGTAAGATAAGATAAGATTTCGTTCGGATTTTTAACTCCGGAGGGTTAGCCACCCAGGATAACCCAAGAAAGTCAGTGCGTCATCGAGGACTGTCTAACTTATTTCCATTGGGGTCCTTAATCTTGTCCCCCAGGATGCGACCCACACCAGTCGACTAACACCCAGGTACCTATTTGCTGCTAGGTGAACAGGACAACTGGTGTAAGGAAACGTGTCGAAATGTTTCCACCCGCCGGGAATCGAACCCGGGCCCTCCGTGTGTGAAGCGGGAACTTTAGCCACCAGGCCACCGATTTTACTCGTTTCTGAACCAAAATTTTAGAGGTGAGACTAAAGACAAGTTCCGTCATGGACGTGTTCATAGTTTTTTGTTTTTAATGTAGGTAAAGGCTAACCAAATGCTGTACGTACCTCTCCTAGCTACTGGTCCAAGCCGGACCTCACATGTGAGGTTATTTGTGTGTATACAATTGTAAGCTATGCTAACGTCGTGCTCCATACAAGATATACGGAAGTGAGTGTCATATTCATTTATCCGCAAGACGATCTTATTACCTCTTGTTACATTCTGTATACAACTATATGTTGCTAATATTGACTAAATGCTCCCATAGTTGTTGCTAACTACAACCCCAGATGTGAAGATAACGTAAGAAGTGCGAGTCAGTGCTAAACGTAGCCCACACAATACTTTCTCTTGCTGTGCCAAAAGCATCAAGTACGAGGAATAACCTTGGTACTGCCAGCGTTAGTGACAAAATATATGAACTTAGCACTGTGCTCGGCAATGAGAAATAAAAAAAAAAAAACATGTCGGTACACGTTTTCTGAATGTGTAGAACTAAACACCGAATGAAAAACAATAGCGTACCATGATATTAAATCCCATAGACTATATGAATTTCATCATTATAGACCAGCAGAGAAGGATGTATACATTCAACAATACATTCCTCAAAGTTCCCTAATGAAAAAGTATCATCAATAAAACAGTGTTCAAATTATCGGTAAAGATAACTTTCAAGAAAATAATCTCTTAACTGTCAGTCAACAAATACCGCAGCTTGTATACACTAAGGACCAGAAACACGGGTACTGGCAGGCTGGATCTCCTCTAGTTGCCACTTTCCTCAGATAAGAACTGTAGGAAGCCTGTTGAATTATGAATAAGATTTAACAATTAGGCTTCTACATTACAAACTAAATTGTTTATTATCCACATGCGCTAAAGTTATCGTACGACGATGAACTTGATGCCTTGTTAACTACTGAATGTCACAGGTGAATAAACTTGACTGACATAACGAGAATCAAAATTAAATGTAAATTTCTCTCTTCTCTCAGGTTTATGGTCACTTTCATCAACAGTATCTGCTTGTCTGTCTACTTGTTGAGGAATATAGAGGCAGTACATACAGTATTTTATCAATAACAATAAGATACCAGAAATTGTGATCAAATCTATACTTGCTTGTAACTTCTTAAATACATTTGTAAATACGACAGTAATGTAAATGTATCCAGAGTATTGCTTTGTCAATCATTATAGCACTTAATTTCTCGGCTCTTGTGTATCCATATCCTCTCGTGCTACCATCCATAGGATGGATATGGACTGCACGATAAACTAGCTGCTGTCGTCCCTAGTATGGATATGACATGCACAATAAACTAGCCGCTACCGTCCACAGGATGAATATAGAACGCATAGTCAACTAGCCGCTACGTCCACAGCATAGATATGGGATGCATAATAAACTAGCTCCAACGTCCACAGCATGGATATGGGATGCACAGTAAACTAGCTGCTACGTCCACAGCATGGATATGGGATGCACAGTAAACCAGCCCCTGTGTCGACAGCATGAATATGGGATGCACAGTAAACTAGTCGCTACGTCCACAGCGTGGATATGAAATGCACAGTAAACTAGCCCCTACGTCCACAGCATGGATATGGGATGCATAATAAACTAGCTCCAACGTCCACAGCATGTATATGGGATGCACAGTAAACTAGCCGCTACGTCCACAGCATGGATATGGGATGCACAGTAAACTAGTCGCTACGTCCACAGCATGGATATGGGATGCACAGTAAACTAGTCGCTACGTCCACAGCATGGATACGGGATGCACAGTAAACTAGTCGCTACGTCCACAGCATGGATATGGGATGCACAGTAAACTAGTCGCTACGTCCACAGCATGGATATGGGATGCACAGTAAGCTAGCCGCTACGTCCACAGCATGAATATGGGATGCACAGTAAACTAGTCGCTACGTCCACAGCATGGATATGGGATGCACAGTAAACTAGCCGCTACGTCCACAGCATGAATATGGGATGCACAGTAAACTAGCCGCTACGTCCACAGCATGGACATGGGATGCACAGTAAATTAGCTGCTACGTCCACAGCATGGATATGGGATGCACAGTAAACTAGCCCCTACGTCCACAGCATGCATAAGGGATGCACAGTAAACTAGCCCCTACGTCCACAGCATGGCTATGGAATGCACAGTACACTAGCCGCTACGTCCACAGCATGGATATGGGATGCACAGTAAACTAGCAGCTACGTCCACAGCATGGATATGGGATGCACAATAAGCTAGCCACTAGGTCCACAGCATGGATATGGAATGCACAATAAAATAGCCACTAGGTCCACAACATGGATATGGGATGCACAATAAACTAACCACTGCTTCCCTCCCTGCCGGCAAAATTCAAACTTATATTCAGTATTTGGTGAATAAATTATTCTTGACGAGGAGACAATGTGTTCCAAGACACTACTTGAAGAACATATCTCCATACTGTCTCTCCACCACACACCCTTATACCCACAAACCCTACCCCCACACCCCCTCACACTCTAACACTCACCTCCCACACATACACTCTCCCCACAATCTCCCCAACACACTCTTCCTTCCCCTAGTTCCCTTCCCCACACACTTCTTGACACTGGTGTCGCAGCCTTCAGCGATTACCTTACCTCCCCTCCACTCCATCAGGAGAGAAACCATCTGAAGCAACGCCACACACACACACAGTTTCCTGTGTAACTGAGGACCCCACCAACGCTCTCCCTACGCCACTGACGCAGCCTACCTCCGTAAATCTTCTTCGGTACGCCTCCTGTATAACCTGTTAGGGTGGTGGAGGCGCTGCAGGAGGTGGGAGTTTAGCTCTTGTGGTAGGTGTGGCGAGGAGCGAGGCTGGCAGGCGAGGTTCTCCTGGCTACTGTTCTCTCCAACAGTCTGTCAGTGAACATGACACCGGCTATACAACTCGAATAATTCATAGCTTGATGGAAGCCTCGCAGACCGGACTAGATACCCTAGTAGCTCGGGTTTTTTTTTTTTTTTACCTTTTGATTATTTTTCCCGCAAGGTCTGCTGTAATATTGTACGTGATTTAGCACGAGTGATTTATGGTACCCAAAAAAACACGTAAAGACTAACATTGCGTGGTTGAAAGCAGTACAAAGGCACTTGATGAAGGGCGCGTGGTTTATCTTGCGTGGTTGGTTGTTCCGAAAATGGAAATATTACCTTCACATTATAGTTAGATCTTATGTATCTATCGTCAGAATTTCTTTAACTACATAACTGAACTTACATGTGCATCTTCACTTAGCTACTGCTTCTGTTATTACTACTGTTATTACTATTACTACTACTGTTCCTATAATACTACTATTGCTGTTCTACTGTTACTAGTACTACTGTTATTAGTGCTACTATCACTACTACTGCTACTGTTGTCACTGGATGTGCTAGCTAGTATCAGCGTCCTAGTGAACCTCTTGTCTCTGCCGGATGGCAGTCCTGTCTTATTAATGATACTGTTTATATTAGCCAGCTGGCAGTGCTGGGGGACTTGGTTGACGTTTTAGTTGTGTTCTGAGTAATGAGAATATTCTTCCGCCTCCCTCAATGTTTTCAGTGGTGAGAGGAAGGGGGGAAATGTTCATAGTGTCAAGGTGATGTATGAAGATGGATCTTGTGCTGCCCGGACAGTGTCGCTTTCTCTCTCTCTCTCTCTCTCTCTCTCTCTCTCTCTCTCTCTCTCTCTCTCTCTCTCTCCTGCCCTGCCCTCCCCTGCCCCTGTTATTATAACGAGACACTGGTAGTTTCAGGTTACTCTCACCATAATAACCACAGCGCGGGGGTTTTCATGGATTATGGCCAATGCTTTTGTCATCGTATTAAGACCTGGGTGTAAAGTGTAGGGTGGAGGTCTAGGCTTCTTGCCCCTGGGGAAGGAAAGGAGGGGATGGGAGAGTTTGGGGCTCTTCCCCGGAGGGAGAAAACAACGGATGTCTATGGGCTCTGCTCTTGAAGAAGAGACATATGTCTAAAGGCTATATCAGTGGGGAGAAAGAAACATGAATGTCTAAGGGTTGTGCCTCAGAGGAAGGGACAGTTGTCTAAGGGCAGTCCCAACGAGGAAGGGACAGTTATCTAAGTGCTGTGCCCCCAGAGGAAAGAATAGATATCTAAGGGCTATGCCCGAGAAGAAAAGACAGTTGTCTAAGGGCTGTGCTCCTCAGGAAGGAACAGTTGTCTAAAGGCTGTGCCCCCAAAGGAAGAGACAGTTGTCTAGGGGCTTTCCTCCCCCGAGGAAAGGAAGAGACGAATGTTTGCAGTTCTACTGGGAAAGGAAGGGTGAGAGATTCGAAGGACTTGCCCCCTCTCCCCTTGGAACAGGAAGAGAGGGTGTCTAAGTTTACCTTCTTCGGTGGTGAGCAAGAACGACTGTCTCCTCCCTGGAAGACAGGCCAGCAAGATTATCTTACTGAGACCTCCCATACCGTCCACCACCGAGGAGAAAGTGCAATTGATTTGTCTCTTTTACCCGTTACCCCCTCAAGGCAGCTCGAGCCAATCAAGCAAGTGATTGCTGCTTCCAGCCTTCTTCGTCCTGGGAGGAGGGAGGGAAGGGGGCAAACAATCTCTGGTAGCAATCTTTAATTCTGAAGAGTGTCACCTCTTGTTCAGATCTCAGGGCGATCACAGTGACTACTGACTGTGTGAACACTCTGATACCTTTCATACAACTCAGTGTCTGGCTTTCATACAGCTTAATGGCCTGTCTGCTAGTCTTGAGGTTTCACCTACGACTTACCATAGCTGTTACATCAGTGTGTCTTGTTTCACAAACTAAGAGAGCACCTCTAGTGCTCCTTCATTTGCAGCAGTCGTCGTCATTTACACAGCTGCCTCACTTTCTTCCTTATATTATTTATCTCGCATCCTTCTTACTTGGATTACCAAATTTCAAGGAGAGAGAGAGAGAAAGGGAGAGAGAGAGAGAGATGACGATGGAGAGGAGGGAGAAACTGTCAGGTGAGAGAGAGAGAGAGAAGAATTAAGATAGATAACATACGGAGAGGAGACCCGGGAGTAAAATGTGAGGAAGAAGGGGAGTAAGAGGGGATTAGGAAAGGGGAGTGAGTGGGGGTTAGAAAGAGAAGGAAAGGGGGAATGGAAGGATGCTCTACCAGTAGAAAAAGGATAGGAAGAAGGTAGAGAATAGGTGAAGAAGGATGGGGAAGGAAAATACGGAAAAACTGAGAAGGTAATAAAGAAGAAGGAGGAGAAATAAGAAATGAGAGGAGGACCTAACAGATGAGGAGAAACAGGAGGAAGAAGAAAAAAAATGAGAAAGGTTTATCATGAAGGCATAATTTAATGTGTGACGGAAAGCCATAAGAATTTATTATCTATTAATACATTTATCTTTTTAATTAATCCAGTATTTAGCTCTTCGAATATGTTGTAAAAGTCATGGAGTCAAGTTCTTTCAATAATGACATAGAGGGTGACACAGATGCAGTAATAATCAAGTAGTCGAGCTCAGTATCGTAAGTTAACTTTAGTATCATTGAGATAACAAATAATTAAGTTTGTAATGTAGAGGTTCAGTTGGTAGTTCTTATGCTGAACATGGTTGCTTTAGTTGTTATCTAGGAAGGTGACAACAAGAGCAGGTTCCGCCCGCTACTAGACTCTTCTTTAGATCCATCAGTCAGTTAAGCGAGAAATTTCTTCTTGAATAGTTGCGTCTGCAGTGTAAGAAAGAAGGCATGGTACTAGCAGGAGGAGTTTTAAGAAGCCTGGAGTCTACCTGGAGGGTAGACTCCGGGTGGAGACTCCTGGTGGATCAGGGCCTGATCCACCAGGCCTCCTGGTGGCTCAGGGCCTGATCAATCAGGTAGTTACTTCTCGCAACACACAGAAATCACTCCCTACGAAAGTAAAAGAATGGGCAGGCGGTGCAAAATATCCCCAATGAAAAGTAGGGGAGCCATTGGTACACTAACAGAAAACACCATAAGTGTCCGGGGCCCAGGACTGTTCAACAGCCTCCCACCATGCATAAGGGGAATTATCAACAGGCCCCTGGCTGCCTTCAAGAAGGAGCTGGACAGATACTTAAAGTCGGTGCCGGATCAGCCGGGCTGTGTTTCGTACGTTGGATTACTTGTGGCCAGCAGTAACAGCCTGGTTTATCAGGCCCTGATACACCGAGAGGCCTGGTCGTGGACCGGGCCGCGGGGGCGTTGATCCCCCGAATACCCTCCAGGTAGACTCCAGGTAGGTAGGTAGACAGTACAACCTACGAACCAACCCGGCCGGTCAGGAACTGACTTTAGGAACCTATCCCGTTCCTTCTTGAAGACAGCCAAAGGTTTATCGGCAATCCCCTTTATATATGATGGGAGGCTGGTGAATAGTCTTAGGGCCTGGACACTTGTGTCGTCTCTCTGTGCACACGGTACCCCTGCCCCCTGCTGGATATTAGGGATACGTTCCACCGTCTGTTTACTGAACCATTAGCTTTCGTAGGGAGTAATTTGTGTGTGCAGAATTCGGACCAGTCTGTAAATTATGATGTATCTTTCTAGGCTGCATTCCAATGAGTAAACGTCAAGGAACTTATTACGTTCCCAGTAATTAAGGTGCTTGATTGAACATATATTTGCAGGAAAGGTTCTCTGTGTATTTCCCAGATCTGCAGTTTCGCCTGCCTTGATAAAGGCTTCTGGTGTACAGCAGTATGCCAGCCTAAAGAGAACAAGTGACTTAAAGAGGATCATCATTAGCTTGGTATCCCTTGTTTTGAAATCCTCAGCAGCCATCCTATCTTTTTCGTCTCGGTTTTGACAACAACAGGGTTGTGATTCTTGGAAGTTAGATCCTCTGACAACATCGCTCCTAAGTCCTTCACATTAGCCTTTCGTTCTATTGTGTGGTTAGAATTTGTTTTGCATTCAGTTCTAGCCTTTATTTCCCAAGTTTTCCACAAGATAGTAACTGAAATTTGTCCTTAATTGGTATGTTGTCTTAAGGTAGAGTTATGCAACTTCCGCGGAGGAGATAAATGCTCTTTTGTGCACAGAGATGCAGTTTATGTACGTTATTAAAATTAACACAATTGCCTATTTGTACTGTTTATTTAAGCATTTAGTATGATTTTTAATGAGTGTCTGGGTCATTTATTTGTCATTTTGTACAGTGTTTATCTCAATAATTCTGTCACTGATACTGGGAACACCGAGCTCCTTCCTGATATCGAGAACCTTTTTGGGTTCAGGGCGGCCAAGAAACAAACTAGTTTAAAGGTAGTTGATAAGGATGGAAGGCAGGTGAATAGGCGGAGGACGCAGGGAATGAAGGGAGGGAGAGAGGTAGGAAGTGAGGGCGGGAGACAGTGAGGGAGGGAAGCAGTGAGAGAGAGAGAGAGAGAAGCATTGGCAGGGAGAGAGAGAGAGAGAGAGAGAGAGAGAGTAGCATTGACAGGGAGAGAGAGAGAGAGGGGGGAGGGGAGAGGAGTGCCTCCAAGGTGCCTCACAAAGAAATCCTCTTTGGTGGGGATTTTTCCTCCCCCCGTTATTTCCTGAGGGATTATGACCGGGAGACCAGACTCCTTCATATTTTCCCCACATTTTTCTGATATATGATTACTTCTTCCAAATTTCTAATATATATATATATATATATATATATATATATATATATATATATATATATATATATATATATATATATATATATATATATAAATATATATATAAATATATATATATATATATATATATATATATATATATATATATATATATATATATATATATATAAAATGTGTGGGTGCCCGTGTGCCGTTACTGGTAGTATACTTATGGGGAAGCGCTAAACCCGTCAGGGTCACAGTTTCTGGGTCATGGGAAGCATGTTTGATCCAAGGAAATTGAAATCAACTCCAGCGCCCTGGAACAAGAACCCCTTCACCGGCATCAAGGCGCCTCCCTTGAAGGAATCAGATATCTTAATAATGAAGTTAACAGACCTTTAAAATAACTAGCAATTATCAGTATTATTTAACAACAATAATTATCGGTGTTATATAACTTTAATAATTATCAGTATTATACAAATTTAATAATTATCAAAATTCTTCAACTTTAGTAACTATCGGTGTTTATAAGTTACGTTAGCAGCGTAACGTAACTCAGTTCTTGTGCTGATATATTTCTATTTTTATCTATTTTCAAAAGGGAAAAAAAAGGTGTATACACACACATCACAGCTAGCCAGCAAATTACAGGTGTTTAGACAAAGGCTCTCTGGTTCCTCCTGGACCATTATCAAGTCTATGTAAACTACCGTTTAACCACGAAGACAGCACACGATGCAGAACAAGAGTTTATTGGGACGAGGTTTCACTTCGTACAAAGCGCTACGCAGGTTTAGGCTTTGTCCAAGTGTAAGCTTACTCTGCAGTTTACGTCGTCGTGATGTCAGCAGTGTGTCATTGTTCAACGTGTTAAACCTCCGTGTGTAATGAGTAAAGTGTTGAGGCAGGTGTCTGAGCCAACGAAGCTCCTTCAAGGCGCCGCTTCTTCTTTCGCCTTCAACATGCTCAAGGAATTAGTGGGAGTGTGTCAACCTTTGCTTATTTCATCCCCTCACGGGGGGGAAGGGGGGCTCGAGGTCTTATAACTTTCCCATTTTATTTGACTCTTGTAAAGAGGATAAAGTTTCACTTTCATTTGTCGTTTATTGGAAATTCTTCCTCACTTCTCAGTTAAGATATTCTTCCAGTCGCTAAAAATATCGTCTGTAGATTCTCCCTTCCCCTCCCTAACTTTTTCCTTGTTTTTCATATATACCTTCCTTACTATCTCCCCTTAATTCTTAATATATTCCTTCTGCCTTCCCTGCCTACAATTTCTTAACCTCCCCATTCTCTCTTCATTCCTTCCTGACCTCTTCTTCCTTATTTATATTCTGCTTCCTCAATAGCCTACATCTTTCTAAACTTCCTTTCCTCCCTAAAATTTCTCGGCTTTCATAATTTTTTCCTTCTTAACCTCTTATTCCTTCCTATCCTTGTCCTCCCTTCTTTTCCTTTCCCTTCTTTCCTACCCTTTACCTCCTTCCTTCCGACTATTTCCCTTTGATTTTCCCACCGCTGGTTTCCCATCTTCCACTCCAGTTCATCATTCGTCAACCCACAGATGTGTCACTGTTCACTGTCCAGAACCTCTGTAAGAAAATGTAATTAAAGAGGATCTCGATGACGTGGATTATTATTATTATTATTATTATTATTATTATTATTATTATTATTATTATTCGCGGGGAAGCGCTGAACCTGTAGGGGTAATACAGCGCGGTTCGATCTAAGAAAAGGGAGGGAAGTCTCTATCTGAAAAATGGCAATTGTGTACAGTTCAGGACATTTATTGGTGCTGTGGCTACTTTGTCAGCTGGTGTCTTCAATATTGTAAATAAATAATCTATCCCTATCTTTTACAACTTCTTGGATGTCCGTGGCAGAGTATCAGTCATAATAGTGCTTGGACTGTGTGTCTCAGTGGGCGACCGTGAAGGACATAGGATTTTCAACCCACTAAGATGGTAGCCGTAAACTTTTGCTATTCCCGTGACATCCATTCTGATCCTGATCTGTTTCTGTGGGGAAAATCCGTTTTCTCTGGGACTTCTCTTTACCAGAAACTAAAATGGGTTCTTTATATCTGGTCGCTCAAGGCTCTGTGCGTTATTATAATCATAACTAATCGCTAAACCCACAAGGATCATACAGCAAGACTCTGCACAAACGTTCTTTTGAATCTGTTGAGTGCTTGCCTACAATGCATGAATTACTGAGCGCCATACTCTGTGGTTGCACAACACTTTAGTGTTGTCGGATTTAAAGTATAGTTGTAAGACGCATTTCCCGGTGATGAATAACTCGCCGGAGTGAATCTGTGCGTCACCTCTGCATTCACTTGGTCACTGAGGTTTTCTCTCTAATCCCGAACTGTCTGGCGGATGCTGGAAAGCTGCATGTTAGCATCAGCACTGTCTGGTTCGTTTCTCTCACTTGTATTTGTGTTTTGAACGATACTGTTTCCACTTTTACCTGTAATCACCTGTATATCACATACACACTCCTTTCGACTTTCGGAAAAATATAGTTTTGAATGATCTTTCCGTTCTGTGTCTTCTGATTAGTTCAGTAAAGTTTCATAGTCCTGCCTAGTCTTCCCTCTTGCTCTGTTACCTCCCTTCGTCCCGTCTTATACTCCCCCTATCCATCCTTAGTCTCCCTTTTTTATTTCATAACCTTCCTGCTTCTATTCTTCCAATCCCTCCTTCCTAGCCTGGTCTCCCTTCTTGCTTAACAACTTTACACCGCTTTACCTACCCTCTCCCTCCTACTGTGTCTCATCTTGTCTCGTAACTTCAAAAAGAATAAAACACAAGAATTATGGGAAGGGACATAAGAAGATCGTCCACCGTAAGCCTCCAAAAGCCCCTTTTTTCAGGTCATTAATTAGAAAAGAGAAAAATCGAGGCAGTCGAAGAGAGGATTTCCCTGGTGAGTCAGGTGCCAAGGAAAGCCAGGCCTGGGTGTCATGTTATAGGTTCGTACGGCAGCTCTAATAAGTTCTCTCACACTTCTACATTGATCTTCCTCACTATTCTCCCTCGCCACCCTCCCTCACCATTCTCCTTCAATGCCCTTCTGCCCACCATCGCTCACCACCCTCCTCACTGTTTATAAATTTCCCTCATAATCGCCCCTCTCTTCCTTCACTTCCTTTTTTTGCCTGCTTCTCACAGCTTAATCCTTGCCCTTCCTCTCCCTTCCCCACCCCATCCCAATTTCTATCCCCCCTCTTTCCCTACTTACTTCCCCGTAGTTAACTGTTGATAAAAAGAGGATTTGATACGAGTTCCCTAATCTGGGGAGGCGTGATTCTTCCCCCGGACTGAGGGAGTTTCACTTCCCTCACAGTCCTCAACAACCTCACAGTCCTCATCATCCGCACAGTCCTCATCATCCGCACAGTCCTCAGCAACCTCACCCTCCCCATCAGCCTCACGTAAGCTCAGGTTAGGGAATGTAGGACTATTTCCACTAACAGTCGTCCTTAGACAGACGTGGTTGTTTGATGTCAATATGGTTGTAAAAGAAGTTGAATGTCAGGAGGTTTGGGAGAGGGGATTATAAGGCAATAAATCTGATACAAAGTATACGTTGTCACAATTGATCTCTGCTGAGAGAGTCTGGAGCGAAGTTGCTAAGGTTGGTACAGGCGTCTGGGAGGGTATGTAAAAGAAGGAAATTAAAAGTGGATATACGAAAGAAAAGAGCAAGGCGAAGAAAGTAATAGATGGATTAGATAGCAGATTGGAAGGAAAGAGTAAGGAGGATATGGATGTATTTATATACTATGGTTGACACATGAGTCTATGAAAGATGAGGTGAAAATGGGAAAGTAATAACACGTTGGTGAGCAATGTGTTTTGTAAATATTATGAAAAAAAATGATTTTAGTTTAAAAATTTGAAGATGATGTGGAATTATGAAAGATATAATTCAGAGGACAGGGGGGGGATGCTTTTGTGGTTATTTTAAATATTTTGACAGGATAGAGCAGAATATAATGATCAAGAGGGGTATATAAATCTGGAGTAGAAAGAAATGGGGGGTAATGGTCGCCCTAGGTGGGGTTGGAGGGTGTGAAAGTTTTGAAAGGAAGGATCTTGGGCATCATGCAGGCGTCTGTAAGCCTGGTAGATCCATACCCAGCCCTTCTAGGGCAGGGTAGGTACCTGAGCCAGAGCTTGCAGAGCTGTATAGCCCTTGTGGCTTAGCGCTTCTTTTTGAATCAGAATGAATGAAAACAAACTGTTTTAGGATTTGAAGTGTTGCTTAAGTGAGAGCAAGATAACATTTATGATTGGATCCTAGAAAACTGGTCACCTGGGCTTGTTTGGAAGGTCATATGAATTGTGACCTGCACAATTCGGCGAGACAGCTATTAAATGAACAGCGGTGACTGTTTCCGTTATATCTGGGGTTGAGGGGTCGTCCTACCTTAGTGGGAGATGGCTGCTTCATCAAGTGCCTTAAACAGGCTAAGAACTAATAAATAAATCATAGACCATATTTATCGTTATATTACTTTGTAATGGTAATTAAATGATAAATTATTGTAATTACTTTCAAAAAGCTTTATTAGTGTTATTATATTGGCGTAATATTTGATCAGACTTTTCTGTATTGAATATACGTATATATATATATATATATATATATATATATATATATATATATATATATATATATATATATATATATATATATATATATATATATATATATATGCTTCAGAGTGTGTCAGGGAAGGATGGAGCCCACCTCCTGGCAGTGAGAGCTCCTCATGCAGGGGACTTTCTGTTGGCTGTTCCCAACTCCAGCCTTGGCACACGTCTCGACCCACAGACCATCCGCATTGGTGTTGCCCTTCGACTTGCCGCCCTTATTCTCGCCGAACACAGGTGTATTTGTGGCAGTGAAGCAGCAGATCTATTCGAGTACCATGATCTTGTGTGCCGTAAATCCGAGGGAAAGATTGCAAGACATGAGGAGGCTAATAACATTATCAAGAGGAGCCTCACAACAGCCGGATGCCCAACAGTAAGGGAGCCACCCCAGCTATACAGATCTGATGGCAGCCAGAAGCGTCCAGATGGTATCACACTTCAAGCCTGGACAGACGGTAAGCAGGTGGTGTGGGACTACACATGTGCATCTACCTTGGCTGATACCTATCTCCAATACACCAGGGAGGAAGGAGGGGCAGCCGCCAGCTTCAGGGAGTCCCAAAAGTCTAGAAAATATGGAGAACTTGCCCATCATTATAAATTTGTTCCCATAGGCTCAGAGATCCTTGACTCATGGAGAAAGAGTGCATCTAAGTTCCTTAAGGAGCTAGGCAAAAGACTCATGAGGGTAACTAGGGATCCCAGGGCAGCTAGTTTTCTGTTCCAGCGGCTCAGTGCGGCTGTTCAGAGGGGTAATGCCTACTGTATTTTAGGCACGCGTCCCAGCTCTGAGGAGCTGGATGAGATTTTCACATTATAATCAGTGACAAACATGTAACAATATGTACTAGACATGTATCTCTCACATCTCATGTACTGTATATGCCATCTTTATATCAACAATGTATCTCTTCAACCATATTATGTAATCAAATATACCTATTGGTAAAAAAGAATGAAAAGATGGGGTGGTAGGGGAAATGGAATATTCAAACGGCTTCAGGAAGAAATCCAAATATTCTTCCTTGAAGCCTTTTTATCCACTTCTCCGAGGCTGTGGATCCCACAATTTACACCAGAGGTGGACCCCATCTATATATATATATATATATATATATATATATATATATATATATATATATATATATATATATATATATATATATATATATATATATATATATATATATATGCAATAAGATCACAGTAAACAGGTGATTTCAAAATATGCAAAACAACCACTCTGAAAGAATAGAGAAATTCCATCCGCTTTCGTGACTACTCACATTATCAAGGAACTATGTTCCTTGATAATGTGAGTAGTCACGAATGCGCTTGGAATTTCTCTATTCTTTCAGAGTGGTTGTTTTGCATATATACATAATATATATATATAATATATATACATAATATATATATATATAATATATATACATAATATATATATATATATATGTATATATATACGCATATACAAAAAAAAGACTGTAAAAGAATAGTGAAATTCAAGTGCTTTCGTGATTTCTCACGTTATCAAGGAACGTATATAGTTCCTTGATGATGTGAAAAGTCACGAAAGCATTTGGAATTTCACTATTCTTGCACAGTGGTTGTTTTTCATATTCTGATATTCACCTGTTTACTGTGATCTTATTACATATATATATTTTTTTTTTTTCAACAAGTCGGCCGTCTCCCACCGAGGCAGGGTGACCCAAAAAAGAAAGAAAATCCCCAAAAAGAAAATACTTTCATCATCATTCACCACACTCGCACACTATCACTGTTTTTGCAGAGGTGCTCAGAATACAACAGTCCAGAAGCATACACATATAAAGATTCACAACAAATCCCTCCAAACTGCCAATATCCCAAACCCCTCCTTTATATATATATATATATATATATATATATATATATATATATATATATATATATATATATATATATATATATATATATATATATATATTAAATATAGATGAGGGTTCACTGCTAGTGCAAGTGTAGTGACCCACAGCCTCGGATATATAGACAAAAAAAAGCTTCAAGGAAAAATAGTGAGACGTCTCCTTGAAAGGTGTATGAATATTTTACGTCACTTATCGCCTCATCTTTTATATACGCACATAAATGCATACTTTATTATGTAATATGGTACACAAGCTTTAAAAAATTCACTGGTAGTACAAAGATTTTTGGAGAATAAAATGCAAAATGTTTATGTTTAAGGGATACATTAGCAGTACATAGACGTGTTTGTCAATAATTACATTCCATAAATCTTCTCCAGGTCTGAGAAGTTGAGGAAGATATACAACAGGCATTGCCTCTCTGAACTGCAACACTGAGACTCTGGAAGAGAAGACTAGTTGTTCTGGGATCCTTAGTTGCCGTGATGAGTCTGTTACATAGCTCCT
This sequence comes from Cherax quadricarinatus, assembly GCF_038502225.1. Taxonomy (NCBI): domain Eukaryota; kingdom Metazoa; phylum Arthropoda; class Malacostraca; order Decapoda; family Parastacidae; genus Cherax; species Cherax quadricarinatus. The sequence continues at coordinate 5,724,359 of NC_091300.1, read as the reverse complement.
TAAGGAACTTGGTTGAGCTCATTCTCCTGGAACCGGGGATCTCTTGATCCTATGGGAACAAATATGTAACGGTGAATATGTATTTTCTAGAGATTGGGACTCGCTGAGGCTGGCAGCTGCATCTTCTTCATCCATCTCAATTGCAAATAGGTATTAGCCAATATAGATGCACATGTGTAGTCCCACGCCATCTACTTGCCAATTGTCGAGGCTTGTAATGTAATTTCATCTGAAAGCTTTTCGACTACCATCAGTTTTGCATTATGGGAAGGCTTCCTTATTACTTGGCATCCAGATGTTGCAGGGATTCTCTTGATACTGTTACCTTCTTTATCCCTTTTGATGTTTCCCTCAGATTTATGGCAAACAAGACCAGGTTCGGCTAGGATAGGGAAGGCAAGACCAGGTTCAGCACTATTACGAATGATATACGAGTTAAAGCGTGTGCCCAGGGAGGAACCGGGGAGAGCCGAGCCAACAGAAAATTCCCTGCAGGAGGGGCTCTCACTGCCACGAAGTGAGTTTTATCGTTTCCCAATACACTCAAGCATTGCTGAGGCTATATTTTTCTCTGCAGGGCCATCCCACTGCGATATTTTAGTTGTCGGGAGATCTGGTCTGATTTAGGAATCTGTTAGAGCATACCAGAATCTGGCTCTATTAATGAACATTTGATCATGAGCCTAAACATTGTCCCTAAGGTGTTCAGGGAGACTTGCTGCTTCAAGTTTGCTGGATGTCACACATGAAGACAGGCATGCAGGGAGTGCTACCTGTGATGCCTTGCGGACACCAAATACCCTCCAGTCTGACTGGAAGTGTAGCTCGGTCCCACTGCCAATCTCCCACAGTAAGGTTGAATACCTTTGTGAATATCGACTTTAGAGTTTAAATTTTGTCTCCCATATCCATCCTGCTCTGGGTAGCACTAGAGCATATTGGTAAACAAAACACCTACGAACTTGCCTCCAAAAGGGCTAACTGGAGTACATCTGTATTTATATCTACAACTGTCTTTTCTGAGGCAAGCAAATTTAGGATATGTGCTTAATTAATATGTCTAGTATCTTAGAGTCATTAAAAATATACCTTGATATATTATTTGTGGATAAAAAGTTCAGAGAACCGACAAATTAATGGTTAAGACACGTGTGTAACACTTGGGAATCTTTATTGTGGAAACGTTTCTCTAGCCAGTGGCTTCCTCAGTCCAATACAAAGAAGAATGGTGGAAGATCAGAAGGAGTTTAAGGTAATCAGTCCCTCAGCCTGGAGTCGATGTGATCAGTCCATCAGTCTTCAAAAAAGTGCAGCACATGCACGGAGAAGTGGCTGGCGAAACGTTTTAGAGATCAAGATATCCAATTGTAGCACAAGTGTCTTAATTATCAACTTGTACTCCGAAACTCTTCCCCTTCAAGTGTCGCTTCCTCCCCTTCAAGTTCTACCTACTCCCCTTCAAGTGTCGCTTCCTCTCCTTCAAGTGTCGCTTCCTCCCCTTCAAGTGTCGCTTTCTCCCCTTCAAGTGTCGCTTCCTCCACTTCGAGTGTCGCTTTCTCCCCTTCAAGTGTTACCTCCTCCCCTTCAAGTGTCGCTTCCTCCCTTTCAAGTGTCGCTTCCTCCCCTTCAAGTGTCGCTTCCTCCCCTACAAGTGTCGCTTCCTCCCCTTCAAGTGTCGCTTCCTCCACTTCGAGTGTCGCTTTCTTCACTTCAAGTGTTACCTCCTCCCCTTCAAGTGTCGCTTCCTCCCTTTCAAGTGTCGCCTCCTCCCCTTCAAGTGCCGCCTCCTCCCCTTCAAGTATCGCTTTCTCCCCTTCAAGTGTCGCTTCCTCCCCTTCAAGTGCTACCTCCTCCCCTTCAAATGTCGCCTCCTTCCCTTCAAGTGTCGCCTCCTCCCCTTCAAATGCCGCCTCCTCCCCTTCAAGTGTCGCCTCCTCCCCTTCAAGCTTCGTCCTCTCATTACGGGCTGAAGGGGTCACGTCCTCACCTCCCCAGAAACACTCCACCATTCCCCCTTTTTTTTCTCTCTCTCCTCTCTCCCACTTATTCGTCTCCTTTCTGCATCTCAGCCTCTTTCCCTGTTCCTTCTCCTTCTCTTCTTTTCCTCCCTTCCCTTTCATCATCTGCATCTTCCCCCCCCTCGTTTATCTTTGTCCTCCACCTTCCCTGATGAGTCGTGCATCGAATACATTGCATTTATTTGGTGTGCAACACACAGCCACTTTTTGCATTTCCTCTGTACTCAGACAAGCAGACTGTCGTGGATGCGTAGTTGTCGAGGCATTCCCAACTGTACTCTGATTGCCAGTTTAAATAACAACCAGTCAGGCTTGGAGGTTGATCTCCAGCTCACCTGTCATTATATTTACCCTCTGGCCTGGAGGACAGTTTCTCACTAGCGGGCTGATTCAACATACTAGTCTCTCGTGCGAGTTTAAGAGCCAGTAGCAGTGAGCGAACTCACCTTAGTTCTCAATTTTTATTAAATCTGCCTACGCGGGAGGCCTGGTCGATGACCGTGCCACGGGGGCGTTAACCCCTTGAACGACCTCCAGGTACACTGTTGCTTTGTACCACACTGTAAATATTGTAAATGTTGGTCAGGGGAATCTACTTTGGTGTATGCCTTCGTTTTCATTCCGTGATGGATTTTGACTGGTGATCCATACGACAACGAGGCGCTGCAGACTGCTCTTTGCACATGAGATCGTCATTACTTGTTCTTCCTCTTCCTTCTTTTCTTCCTCTCCTTCCCCTTTCCTCTTCCTCGAAATAATTACTCTCTTCACATATTTAATGTAATTTAAATAAATTCCGGAAAACATGAAGCCAGTCAGTGACCAGGATACGAGGAGGGTCACCAGGACACGGGATGAACACCAGGATACTACAGGGATCACCAGGACTCTAGAAAGATCCCTGGTATACGGAATGAATACCAGTCCACGAGAGAGTCACCAGGACACGGAAGGATCACCGGGACACAGAAGGATCACCAGGACACAGAAGGATCACCATGACACAGAAGGATCACCAGGACACAGAAGGATCACCATGACACAGAAGAATCACCAGGACACAGAAGGATCACCAGGAGAGGGGAGGAGATGGGGGGTTCGTTAGAGGCCGGAGGTCGTTAGCCAGGCAGGGGTCGCCCACCAATCAGGGCGTGGCGTAAGGGCTCTTTACCGCCTGGTTCAAGGGTCGTCAAGTACTGACCTCGATTGATGCCGCGTGACTCCCCCTCTGCCCTTCCTTCCCTCCTGCTCTTCCCAGTCACGTGCCGAGACCCCCTTTCCCTCTTCTTTCCTCCCTCTCCCTTCCAACCTCCATTTCCCGTCAAGTGTTCGGCCTGTGACCCCCTTCCAGCCCCCCTTTCCTATAATTTATCCTCCGTCCTGCCTTCCCCCTTCAATTGCTAAGCCCCTGACCCTCTAGTAACTATTTTCCATTTCTTTCTCTTCTCCCCTTCCTTCCTTCCTTCCTTCCTTCCTTCCTTCCTTCCTTCCTTCTCTCCCCTTCCTCCCTTCCTTCGCTCCCGTTCCTTCCTTCCCTCCCCTTCCTTCCCTGCCCTCCTCTTCCTTCCCATTCCTCTCCTCCCTTCCCTTCCCTGCCACGTATTCGACCTTTGAACCCTCTCCCCCCCCTCCTCTCATTTTACTCCTATCAGTGTCATATTTATAATCTTATTTCTTTATCATTTTTATTTATGCTTGAAAACTTATAATGCAGCGACAAAAGATGTTCAGGTTCTGGTGAAGTAAAAAAATCTGATTTGAAACTGATAAAATTACATTAAAGAACATAAACACGAGGTCTTACGAAACATCACTTTTGAAATATATGACACTGGATTAAGGCTATCATTTTATTCAATTTTTTTCTTTTGCTCTAGAGTATTAGTAGAATAGCATGACCGCCAGGAGTTTACTTTCAGTAAAAAGAAAGAATTTGTGTTGGTGGTGATACAAGTATCGGGCGCTACAGCAACACCAACACAATATACAGAGACTCTGGCCACAAAATCCGCTGGTACAATCCCTACTTGACTCTACATTTCAGCTCAGCTCCAGCCGCTCGACTTTCCCTCAACATCTAATCCGCAAATAGAAATAAACCCCCAGCAGATCTGAGTTTGGAAATGCTAGCTTCGTGACTCTCCACGCGGGGAGGGACGACCAATCGCTGCGCACCAAGCAACCCGGGTGATACGAAACCACCACTCACATCGATCTCGGAGACTAAGAGCATGCTGATTGGTTTTCTTCACGCGCTGGTTTGCCAATGGAAACCCGTGCAGGACTGTGGGGTAACAGACCAACTGTCACTACCGACTTTCAGGAGAAGAGCTTAAGTTCACAACTACCAATGCAAGGATGTCATCTCAATTCGCGTGTAGACTGCAAGATTTGTGATCCACAACGATAAACAGGTTATACATCTTTAAAGTGTATGAAGAGATGTTGATATTTTGTATCTAAAAAGTCAATAATCTCCAGCGATTCATCCGGAGAGCCGAGGTGTTGAGAGGACACAGAAGAGCCAGGGAGCGGGATCGTTGGCTACGCTGGGAAGGATTTGGTGCAATCCCCAGGGCTCGGGAACACGCACTAAGTTGAAGGTCTGTCTGATCCTCGAGGGAGCCGACGGATACCGAGTTACGTGTCGACTCACCGCTCGTCCAACCCTGATAGCTCTCTCTAATAACTCAGACGCTCTGAGCCAAGAAAAATAATGAAAATTGGAGCACGCAAGCAGCAAGAGACGAAATGTCTTGCAGACACAGAGCTGATAGATACTTTAAATAAGTACTAACAAACAGAAGAAGACTAGAGACTCAAAGACAGTTGCAGAAAGACAGAGACAGAGGAGAAGATAAATAAGAGGAGATAAAAGGAAGAAGAAAGCAGGAAGGTTAGGAAAGTAGAAGAGTAGAATATGGCTCATGAAATTCAAGATTTCAGAAAACGTAGCAGGAAGGCGGAGCGAGCCTGGATCTGCCCTCGTCAGCGGGTCTTAACTGCGGATTTAGTCACGACGGCGAATGAGAAATCTTTACCAAGAAAAATGTCTGGAAAACATGAGAGAAATTGTACCGAAAAACTCTTCCTGTAATTACCCGAGTCGGTCTAATCTGCTCAACGGCGCTCAATAATCAATGAAGCCTATCCTTGTGACCACAAACTTTCTTACACCACCACCGCCTCTACCATCACCATCACCACTATCCCACCACAACCACCATCTCCCCTGCCTCACCACCATCATTATCCCCGTCACCATCATCCCCACCACTATCCCACCACAACCCCAGCACAACCACCATCACCACTACCTCACCACCCCCACGGACTACAGTATTGCCATCACGAGCTCCTTTACAACCACCACCACTGTTACTACCATCCTTATCAACACTTCAGGACCAACATCTGCAAAATTACTACTCTCATTACCACCACCACTATCACCTTCCCTCCACCAACACCACCATCAACTACACCGTCCACAAGATGGATATGGGGTGCACAATAAACTAGCCACTTCGGTGGCAAAATCTAATCTAATCACCATCAACTACAACCCAACCATCACATCTACCCTTGTCCCAATCTTGTGAATTAGCTGTCATATCCTAGTCACGTTTTCCAATCCTTAATAACGTAAATTAAACCTTGGCCATTCATCGCCACAGGTAGTTAGGCTAAAAGGAAGTAGCAGTTGCAGGCGAACGGTGAGTGGCTGGCTGGTTCTGTATTCCCTCTGGTAACAAGGAGATTAGTAGCGGGTGGCTGCCGCAGTTTCCAAAATCTGTGTGCAAGGGCCTGGAATTAAGAGTATGACCCCCCCCCCCTTCCCTCTCCCCTCCCCATCCTCCCTTCTCACCCACCCCCAATGCCTCCTCTTACTGGAACACCTAATGATATACTGAAGTCTCCAGCTCTGGATGACTGATTTCAACAACTTGTATTTAGCCCCATCCTGCGTAATGAAATATGAAAGGGAAACATAGTTACCTTTTGTTTCCACTGTCTGTCATATAAAATAGAGCAGCAGCACACTGCTGATGTATCCAAAAGACTTGCAAAAGAAAAAAAATATATATCGCCCCGGTCACAACTGTGTTACTGATAGATGCATTCGGGAAACCGTACCTGTAAGGGCGCTAAGTATTCTCAGAACGCCACATAACTTTCGGAATAAAGCACTAAGATTTAAATGATATAAACTGTTAAGTTATGGAAACGAGGTTAGCTGTTATTTTTTCTTTTTTTAACTGAATGAAATCTTTTTCAGTGTTATAATATCTCTGCTAGATTAGATTATAATAAAAAAGAATATCTCTGCTAGATCCTGAGATACATCGACACTATGTTAGATTCACAGATTACCAGCTTTTGCTTGTACATCAGCGACATATCCACATATGTCCACAAAATACTGAAATTTGGCTCTACTTATCATACTGCCTCATATCACCTTATCATATTTCCATTAAGGAAATCTAGAAGAACGTTAAAAACGTAAGTTTAGATTTTATTTTCTGAAATCCATTTTTACCATTCATTTCATCTACGATCATTTTCCTAACCTTTTATTTTTTCTGACCCTGAGACTCTTATACCAATGTTTACAGGAACAAACTGACATTCAGATTAGATTACATCCCACTTATTTATTAAATAAACAAGATCCTCCAACAGGCTACCTAAATGCTTAACTGAAGCCATAAGAACTCACTCAAAGGATTTCTTATCGATAAGAATTCAAGGAAAGTCTCACTGGATTAAGTTTAGACCCTTCAGCATTTCAACTGATTTTATTATTTCAGATGAACAGAAAATAGTCTAACATACTCAGCCAAAGCTGACCAACATGTGTCAAACGTCATACATAAGGAACAACATGTGGCTCAGAGTAATTTTTAACTAGTGTCTTAATCTAAACCACCTTAGTACAGACCCCAGGTAAAACAACCCTACTTTTTTTTAACCCTGACTACGCCCCTGGCTCAAGTCCAGTCCCTTGGATAAAGAGCCCCTCACCGGCATCAAGGAACCTCCCTTGAGGGGTGTATTTATTTATTTATTTATTTAGAAATTTAGCATACATACAGAGGTACAAAAAAATACAGGTAATAGCAGCATGCCAAAGCCACTTATATGCACAGCATTACGGGCTGGCTTACAATTAACTTAAGATTAACTAAGCAATGATGAAATCAGTGATAAGACATTATTGTAAACAGATAACTATAAAATACAAATGAGTATTACAAAGACAGGTCATATGGTTGCATGCATTGCTGTTCATTCAGTAGAATGGAGTATTCTGTTAGGTAGTGTATTTAAAAAAAATAACAAAGTTAGGTTTAACATTTGTGTGATATAATTGTGAGTAACATTTAGGATATACAATTTATATGGTTCAGTTATTCAGTATTTATTTGGTTTTGAGTAAGTGAACTTTGAGAAGAGACTTGAATTTATAAACAGGTAGTGTTTCTTTTATATTTACAGGTAATGAATTCCAGATTTTAGGGCCTTTTATGTGCATTGAGTTTTTGCATAGCGTGAGATGGACACGAGGAACATCAAAGAGTGATCTGTGCCTTGTATTATGGTCATGTGTTCTGTTGAGGTTGGCAAGGAGATGTTTGAGGGGAGGGTTAATATCAGAGTTAAGTGTTCTATGTATGTAATAAGTGCAATAATAAGTATGGATGTTTTGTATGGTGAGTAGGTTGAGTGTTTTAAATATTGGTGGAGTGTGCTGCCTGTATTGAGAATTTGTTATCATTCTAACTGCGTATAGTGAATAGGCTTTAAGCCCTGTAGTACGTAAGTTTATTCAGGTACAGGTACACATAAATACAGCTAGATAAATTGTCATACATAGCAGGATATGTGTAGATTACTTAGAATAACTCCCCAAAAAATGTCAGTGACTTATTTCCATTGGGGTCCCATTAACTTTGAAACCAAATCTTTAAATGAATCATAAGAGAAGGAACTCGAAGTCATTAATGAAACATAAAATAATAAGTAGATAAACTAAGGTAAGAGTAGAAAAAGTAGTACAAATAATGATAAACAAATAATTAAAAAAAATACAGAATTACATGGTCAAATTTTCAATCTGTACTTCGCTAGTGTGAGTGATGAAAATAAAAGAAAACGTATTTAGACCAAAGAAAATGAACGATTGAAATGAGTAACTGAAGAAAATATTTTATGCGTATGGAACAAAGGGAAATAAGATTAGTAAGTAAGTAAGTAAGTTTATTCAGTTATACACAAATACAGTTACATAGAATTATCATACATAGCAGCATATGTGTAGAGAACCTAGGATAACCCAAAAAAGTCAGACAGAGTGACTTATTTCCATTGGGGTCCTTTTACCTTATTATTATAATATAAAGGTTATAATATTTTCTTATTATTCTACAATGAAGATAACATCTTATTATCATACTAAAAAGACTATCTACTACACCAAGGTCATTAAGACTATCTACAATACGAGGGTCATTACTAGGAATAAGGTAAAATTTACACGTATATTAGCTAAAAATAGAAAATCATTCCCCTCCCTTTCTGTAGCTACATTCAACAGACACCTTTTGGCACTCTTCTTGAACTGGTTCATGCTATGACTGACTTTGACATGTGCGGGCAGTCTGTTCCATTCCTTTATTGCTGTACAATAAAAGGTGTTTGACGCCTGGCCAATGACTGTGGGTACTACAAAGTTGTGCTCTCTCCCCCTAGTACTATGATTGCTCTGGTTCCCAACCTTGACAAAATTGACAGCAAGATATTCTGGACACTGTTTGTGAGCAATTTTATAAACATGATTTATCTTCAGTTGTTTTACTCTGTCTTCAACATTCAGCATATCCAACTGCTGTAATTCATCCTGGCCTACATGTTCTCTTGGTCCCAGCCCCAGGATGAATCTTACGATTTTGTTCTGGGTGATTTGCAGTCTATCTTTCAGTTTTTTTGTCAAGGCAGTTTTTTTGTGTTAACCATGTATGACAACACTTATGTGCTTACCCACCCAGATCCTAGCCTGGGTAACTAGTCACCCTGGTTGAAAAGCATTCGCCTAATACCCCCACCATGCACAATGGGCACAATGGCTTTTCCTGCCATAGTTTTCCTGTAATACTCTTATCATGCAGGATGGTTTCTTGTCCTACACCATCACGCAGGATGGCATGATGGAAACTAACTGGATAGGTTAGCTGAAAGCTGCTAAGTATAAGTCTAAACACAAGTATATATAATTTAGAAAAAGACAGACAGAATGATAGATGTTGAGTTCCATTAGATGCAAACCCTCTGTACGTGCTTCTAGGGTAAGTTTTTTGGGCACAGGTACACATAAATACAATTATCATACATAATAAAGTTGTAGGCGCTCTCGACCCTGCCATCTTCTGTGCATGGATCTTGACGTGTTCTTTATTAGTGTCACAGATGGCTTCAAAAAAAATGGACATCACGCTGACCCACTAATTTGGTTATGCTGTCAGTGAATGTTCCGCATTATCTAGCTTACTGCTCCATATGAAGGTCGTGAGTTTCTGTAACTCTGACATTTACCATCTCGCAGGATGGCCTGTTAATTATATAAAGCAAAATTTGAATGAGCAGTGAGGATATATTTTTATATTCCAAAACCAGTCGAAATTTTCTGAACATCTCACTTCAGCAGGTTCGCAATTTCTGTAACATGTATATTCCTGTTTCAGTCACAACTGTTTGTAAAATGCAATGCGATCTATTTTAATCAATACTGATAATGTCTGGAGCCATAGAAAATAGACAGACGTCTCTTCTAAGAAAACAAAATACACCTTTGATGACACTGTGTGATAATATTTGTAATATTAACACCGTTTCTTTAGAAGCAAATTTCGTTCTACTTATGAGACTGAAAAAGAAATAGACACAGTTGAACCCAGTTCGTGTAGGTAAACGAACCCTGGTGGGTGGTACACGAACTCAGTATTACCATAGTTGAGGATATTATATACTGGATGACGGCTCATATGACATCTCTTTAATAGGTTGCTGCCATAACTCCGGACCTGGAGCAAGATGTTTAGAGACTCCAGACCTTGAGCAAGATGTTTAGAAACTCTAGACCTCGAGTAAGATGTTTAGAAACTCCAGACCTGGACTAAGATGTTTAGAAACTCCAGACTTGGAGTAAGATGTTTAGAAACTCTAGACCTGGACTAAGATGTTTAGAAATTCCGAGCCCGGAGTAAGATTTTTAGAAACTTCAGACCTGGAACAAGATGTTTAGAAACTTCAGACCTGGAGTAAGATGTTTAAAAACTCCAGACCTGGAGCAAGATGTTAAAAAACTCCAGACCTGGAGTATGATGTTTAAAAACTCCAGACCTGGAGCAAGATGTTTAAAATTATTATTATAATTATGGAGGGGCGCTAAACCCGTAGGACTATACAGCGCATGTGGGAGGAGTGGATGGACGGTATTCAGGCTCAATTCAGGGAACTGGAGCACAGATCCAATTCCCTAGATCAACAGCCCCTCACCAGTGTCAAGGAACCTCCCTTGAGGGGAAGATGTTTATAAACTCCAGACCTGGCATAAGAATTTCAGACACTCTTGAAAGTAACACTATAAAAGCTTTCAGTGTGATGGTGAGCTCATCACAATGTCTGGAGGAGACGCAGATAAGTTTAGGTGTTGCCTTATTATTTTCCCTCACTGTTGCGTCATTTTCAACTCACTGTTGCTTCATTTCTCCTTCATTGTTGCACAATTTTCCCCTCTTATAATTTACCTCACTTCTATAATTTCCCCTTCACTTTTGCATCATTTTCCCCCTCATTGTTGCAACGAGTGTCATGTATTGATGCTGCTGTTCTTGTTGCTGCTGTTCTTGTTGCTGCTGTTCTTGTTCCTGCTGCTGTTGCTGCACCTGTTCTTGTTTCTGCTGTTGTTGATGCTGTTCCTGTGCTGTTGTTGCTGCTGTTTCTGATCGTGCTGTTGTTGTGACTGCTGCTGTTATTGCTGTTACTCTTGTTGCCAGTGTTGCCGCTTTCACTGCCGCTGTTGTTGCTGCTGCTGCTACTGCTGTCACCCATGTTTCTGCTGCCGCTACTTCTACTGCTGTTGCTGCTGCTGCTGTTTCTGCTGTTACTCCTGCTGCTGTTGTGCTGGAACAGAGAAAGAGACAGACAAGACAGGTAGAGCCGGGCGAGGGGTTCGAGGGGGAGGGAGAGGGGTCCGCTGGTTATGTGCTTAGGAAGTGCCTGGCGCCATAGCCAAGATCAGTTGGCACTCAGGAGAAGTCAGTCACTTTGGTGTGCCTGACTCTCACCAGAGAGTCAGGCTTGAATCAAGAACCCCCTGTGCGGTTTACGGCATTTTGAGAAAATGAAACGTGGTCTTGATCAATGGTAATCCTGAACCAACATCAAGGTTCCTTGGCGCTAAGAGTCGTCAAAACCTGTGTACATCACTGACAGGTGTTGTTGCACGTAGATGGATGGATGTGTGTGTGTTTCCTATTATAGTCAGATTATTTACACTTGGTTAAGTCCTACTTTCTCTCTCTCTCATTCAGTAATTAAAGTTGCGGTTCTTCGTAACAGTGAAATAAATCATTGTGTACTGTATAAATGGTTGAACTTGCTTTGTAATATGGGATGAAAAGTTCTTATGTTCATACAGTGATTGGTTGTCAACTTGACGTTCACGCAGTGATTGGTTGTCTACCTGACGTTCATATAGTGATTGGTTGTCTACCTGACGTTCATACAGTGATTGGTTGTCTACCTGGCGTTCATACAGTAATTGGTTGCCTACCTGACGTTCATACAGTGATTGGTTGTCTACCTGGCGTTCATACAGTGATTGGTTGCCTACCTGACGTTCATACAGTGATTGGTTGTCTACCTGACGTTCATATAGTGATTGGTTGTCTACCTGGCGTTCATACAGTGATTGGTTGCCTACCTGACGTTCATACAGTGATTGGTTGTCTATCTGGCGTTCATACAGTGATTGGTTGTCTACCTGACGTTCATACAGTGATTGGTTGTCTACCTGACGTTCATATAGTGATTGGTTGTCTACCTGACGTTCATACAGTGATTGGTTGTCTACCTGGCGTTCATACAGTGATTGGTTGCCTACCTGACGTTCATACAGTGATTGGTTGTCTACCTGGCGTTCATACAGTGATTGGTTGTGTACGTCTCATGCCACTGATGAATGGCTCCCGTCATGATTGTTTACAAACCTCAATTACTGAAGTCAAACTCCACTAGGTTACTGAACTCAGTTACTCTTGTCTTCTGAGTACCTATGAAAATCGCCAATAAATTGTCGCATTGTTTAATTAGTCGATAACATTAACATCTGATTCCTATACCGATATGTTAATAACTAATAACTAATAACTAATCTCGTGCAGCAATTAAATGGTAAGTGGCAGTACGAATTTCTTTTGTGTACCCAGCAAGCCTAATCATATACAGTCCACAACTTTAATTTACCAGAGTAGCTGGTTTTAATATTGTAATAATTAATTTAATGTCAGGTCTAGCTTTTTTGTGAGAGTGGTGAAGAAGTGGGAATCGATGGAGTTGCAATCCGGCGACCAACTATGACTTAAATCCCACTTATCTCGCCCAAACTACTTGCACGTAAAAATTCAGGTAATACCCTGTAAACATCATGCAGGTAATTTGCTCACATAATAATAATTCACATACTAATAAAATCTTAGAGTAGTATAGTCAACTAGTGTTTTTGTTTTAATGGCAAACTGAGAAATCGACCAACAACTTGAGAGTCGTTGACCGGTCACTGACCTGTCAACGAGTGTAAATATATTTTATTTGTTAATGAGTTTAACCGTGGAGGAACAACCTGGGCAGTAAATAAAACTGAGAATCTACATTACGGAAAGGTCCACATTTTTAAATACAGTTGGCAATACCAGTGACGTGGGTGTGACCCCTTGAGGGTAGTGAGCAGCGGTCACGCCAGAGATCGACGTAGTGGCAGTAATAATAACCTTAATGTAACAGCAGCTGCTGAAACTCACCCTGGCAACACTCGTGTCCTCGATAACATGATCCGTAATTAATGAGTCATGAGTCAGTATGTAGCTTAGCCAGGGAGAGGAGGTCACTGGTTTGGTTATGGCGGCGGGGAGAGGAGGGGGGCCAGTCATGGAGTGGATGTCACTGTTATGGATGGAAGGGGCGGATCCTGTGACTTACCAGGTGTTGACGACGTTCTATGATATATTAGATATGTAGTCCTGTTATATATATCTCAAGAGTGGCAAAGTAATATATATATATATATATATATATATATATATATATATATATATATATATATATATATATATATATATTATTTTATTAACACACTGGCCGATTCCCACCAAGGCAGGGTGGCCCGAAAAAAGGAAAACTTTCACCATCATTCACTCCATCACTGTCTTGCCAGAAGAGTGCTTTACACTACAGTTTTTAAACTGCAACATTAACACCCCTCCTTCAGAGTGCAGGCACTGTACTTCCCATCTCCAGGACTCAAGTCCGGCCTGCCGGTTTCCCTCAGTCCCTTCATAAATGTTACTTTGCTCACACTCCAACAGCACGTCAAGTATTAAAAACCATTTCTCTCCATTCACTCCTATCAAACACGCTCACGCATGCCTGCTGGAAGTCCAAGCCCCTCGCACACAAAACCTCCTTTACCCCCTCCCTCCAACCTTTCCTAGGCCGACCCCTACCCCGCCTTCCTTCCACTACAGACTGATACACTCTTGAAATCATTCTGCTTCGCTCCATTCTCTCTACATGTCCGAACCACCTCAACAACCCTTCCTCAGCCCTCTGGACAACAGTTTTGGTAATCCCGCACCTCCTCCTAACTTCCAAACTACGAATTCTCTGCATTATATTCACACCACACATTGCCCTCAGACATATCTCCACTGCCTCCAGCCTTCTCCTCGCTGCAACATTCACCACCCATGCTTCACACCCATATAAGAGCGTTGGTAAAACTATACTCTCATACATTCCCCTCTTTGCCTCCATCAATTCTATGATTCACCTCATCTTTCATAGACCCATCCGCTGACACGTCCACTCCCAAATATCTGAATACATTCACCTCCTCCATACTCTCTCCCTCCAATCTGATATCCAATCTTTCATCACCTAATCGTTTTGTTATCCTCATAACCTTACTCTTTCCTGTATTCACTTTTAATTATCTTCTTTTGCATACCCTACCAAATTCATCCACCAACCTCTGCAACTTCTCTTCAGAATCTCCCAAGAGCACAGTGTCATCAGCAAAGAGCAACTGTGACAACTCCCACTTTGTGTGATTCTATATCTTTTAACTCCATGCCTCTTGCCAACACCCTCGCATTTACTTCTCTTACAACCCCATCTATAAATATATTAAACAACCACGGTGACATCACACATACTTGTCTAAGGCCTACTTTTACTGAGAAATAATCTCCCTCTTTCCTACATTCTCTAACTTGAGCCTCACTATCCTAGTAAAAATTCTTCACTGCTTTCAGTAACCTACCTCCTACACCATACACCTGCAACATCTGCCACATTGCCCCCTATCCACCTTGTCATACGCCTTTTCCAAATCCATAAATGCCACAAAAACCTCTTTAGCCTTATCTAAATACTATTTACTTATATGTTTCACTGTAAACACCTGGTCCACACACCCCCTACCTTTCCTAAAGCCTCCTTGTTCATCTGCGATCCTATTCTCAGTCTTACTCTTAATTCTTTCAGTAATAACTCTACCATACACTTTACCAGGTATACTCAACAGACTTATCCCCCTATAATTTTTGCACTCTCTTTTGTCCCCTTTGCCTTTATACAAAGGAACTATGCATGCTCTCTGCCAATCCCTAGGTACCTTACCCTCTTCCATACATTTATTAAATAATTGCACCAACCACTCCAAAACTATATCCCCACCTGCTTGTAACATTTCTATCTTTATCCCATCAATCCCGGCTGCCTTACCCCCTTTCATTTTACCTACTGCCTCACGAACTTCCCCCACACTCACAACTGGCTCTTCCTCACTCCTACAAGATGTTATTCCTCCTTGCCCTATACACGAAATCACAGCTTCCCTATCTTCATCAACTTTTAACAATTTCTCAAAATATTCCCTCCATCTTCCCAATACCTCTAACTCTCCATTTAATAACTCTCCTCTCCTATTTTTAACTGACAAATCCATTTGTTCTCTAGGCTTTCTTAACTTGTTAATCTCACTCCAAAACTTTTTCTTATTTTCAACAAAATTTGTTGATAACATCTCACCCACTCTCTCATTTGCTCTCTTTTTACATTGCTTCACCACTCTCTTAACCTCTCTCTTTTTCTCCATATACTCTTCCCTCCTTACATCACTTCTACTTTGTAAAAACCTCTCATATGCTAATTTTTTCTCCCTTGCTACTCTCTTTACATCATCATTCCACCAATCGCTCCTCTTCCCTCCCACACCCACTTTCCTGTAACCACAAACTTCTGCTGAACACTCTAACACTACATTTTTAAACCTACCCCATACCTCTTCGAACCCATTGCCTATGCTATCATTAGACCATCTATCCTCCAATAGCTGTTTATATCTTACCCTAACTGCCTCCTCTTTTAGTTTATAAACCTTCACCTCTCTCTTCCTTGATGCTTCTATTCTCCTTGTATCCCATCTACCTTTTACTCTCAGTGTAGCTACAACTAAAAAGTGATCTGATATATCTGTGGCCCCTCTATAAACATGTACATCCTGAAATCTACTCAACAGTCTTTTATCTACCAATACATAATCCAACAAACTACTGTCATTTCGCCCTACATCTTATCTTGTATACTTATTTATCCTCTTTTTCTGAAAATATGTATTACCTATAACTAAACCCCTTTCTATACAAAGTTCAATCAAAGGGCTCCCATTATCATTTACACCTGGCACCCCAAACTTACCTACCACACCCTCTCTAAAAGTTTCTCCTACTTTAGCATTCAGGTCCCCTACCACAATTACTCTCTCACTTGGTTCAAAGGTTCCTATACATTCACTTAACATCTCCCAAAATCTCTCTCTCTCCTCTACATTCCTCTCTTCTCCAGGTGCATACACGCTTATTATGACCCACTTTTCGCATCCAACCTTTACTTTAACCCACATAATTCTTGAATTTACACATTCATATTCTCTTTTCTCCTTCCATAACTGATCCTTCAACATTACTGCTACCCTTTCCTTAGCTCTAACTCTCTCAGATACTCCAGATTTAATTCTATTTATTTCCCCCCACCGAAACTCCCGTACCCCCTTCAGCTTCGTTTCGCTTAGGGCCAGGACATCCAACTTTTTTTCATTCATAACATCAGCAATCATCTGTTTCTTGTCATCCGCACTACATCCACGCACATTCAAGCATCCCAGTTTTATAAAGTTTTTCTTCTTCTCTTTTTTAGTAAATGTTTACAGGAGAAGGGGTTACTAGCCCATCGCTCCCGGCATTTTAGTCGCCTCATACGACACTTATGGCTTACGGAGGAAAGATTCTTTTCCACTTCCCCATGGACAATAGAAGAAATAAAGAAGAACAAGAGCTATTTAGAAAAAGGAGAAAAACCTAGATGTATGTATATATATATATATATATATATATATATATATATATATATATATATATATATATATATATATATATATATATATTATATATGCATGTGCGTGTCTGTGAAGTGTGACCAATACTTAAGTCATACCCCAAAATGAGTTCCTAATCATCCTGACTAACTCTAATAAAGGAGATTTTAGAATCTAGGAAAAAGTTAAATTAACAACTTAAGAATTACTGGACTTGGAATAAACATCTGACAGTAATATACAATATAAACAATGCCCAATTAAAGGTGCCATTTAAAATGTACTAATAAATAAAACACTGAAAAAAATATACATACATTACAGTCAAAAATATATTTTTAATTTGCACCAAGGAACAATATTTTGAAAAGAGACAAGCATTGTATTATTCTGCATAGCATATTATTATTATTATTATTAAAGATTCGCCGGTATTCTCCCGGCCCGGGCCTTTTCCAAGTGGTGGCCCGGCCTTGGCTCCCTCTTTAGGGAGTGTCTGAGACCTAAGTCTCCCATGGGAGGAGGCATAAGTACCTCCTCATCTTTGGGACCAACTGTCCCCAGGCCTAGCCACAAGCTAGGCCTCTCTGGTCTGCCATCCCCGCCCCAAGGGGGCAAATGGGAATGACAGTCTTATGAGCTAAAGGCTCGGGCTCAGGCACCTACCCTACCCTAGAAGGGTTAGGCATGGTGTCGATGTGCATAGCATAAAACCTTTATTTAGTATAAGTGAAGGTTAATTCTGAGAATAAATTCCTTGCAAATGTTATAGAAGGAAATCTTTATAATCCACAAAAATATTTATACTGTATTTAATTATATATATATATATATATATATATATATATATATATATATATATATATATATATATATATATATATATATATATATATATATGTATATATATATATATATATATATATATATATATATATATATATATATATATATATATATATATATATATATAATTAGATGCTGGAGTATGTCAGTACCTGGGTCACCCACCCTATTATACAAAAATAGCAGCCATCGTCTCTCCATTGGAAGTAATAAGAGTGGACTTGACTGCGCCAGCAATTTGACACCAAAAAGGTTTTATCTGCATATATATTAGTTCATATATTCAGGCTAATTGCCCCGTGTTTATTTACCCCCAGTATGTATTTATATTTTCATGTTTTCACCCAGTTTTAAGTTGCTTTAGTGATGTAACAAGTGAACATGGTTCCCTGTATTAACTAGCTAGTGCCACTATTTAACTACGTGGTGTTCAATACCGGTGTTTACTGTTCTTGCTAGTGACAGACCTGGCAGTGTAGCCAGAAATAATTACCGTAGTATGACAGTAATGATAATACTGAGTTGAAGAGAGTCCGTAGCTGGGGTATCACTCTTACATCATTATTTGCTGATGATGTAAAGCAGATGAGAAGAATAAACACGGAAGAGGATAAAGACAGACTACAAGAAGACTGGGACAAGCTGCAAGGGTGGTCACACAACTGGTTACTGAAGTTTGGCCCCCAAAAGGTGCCAGGTCATTAAAACTGGAAAGGGGGAGAGAAAACTAGAGACGGAACGCAGCTTGAGAGGCGAGAAACTAAATACTCCTCATATGCGAGGTTAGCTAATTTCAGAGCTGACTTCAAAAGCCTTAAAGACATATGTCAGGCCTGTCGTCTATTACACAGCACAAGCGTGGAAACATGGTCAAGCATGAACGAAAACTCGAGAAAATCCAGAAATTACACACAGGAGCTGTGACTCGACCCCTGCAGCCACAAAGAGGTGAGTGTACAAACATACACATTGAGCCCAGCGTCACGTTGAACAAGAAATCAATGGCGTCTCATAGGCAATGAGTGAGCCTCGATGTTTGTGTGTTTGTTTAAGAGTAAGAACTTGGCAGCAAGAAGGCTCCCAAGTCACAAACACCGCAACATTAAAGCAGGTCTAGCTGCGTATTTATCCTCAATGCTGTATACCAACACCTGGGTGTCAACTGCTATTGTTCTTAGGGTTAATACACTGGGAAGCGATAAACGCTGAATGGCGGCGTCTAGGTGCTTTCGAAGTATTTTGATCAGAGGAATCACAGCTACTCTCCCTTTCCATGTATCAAACATAAACATGTCCTATTCACCCCCTTTTCTGAAAGTCGTAGCACCAGAGATGAGACTGAAGTGTACAAATGGAAAACAGGAATAAATAGAGGGGGTATAAATAGTGTGTCGAAAATATACAACCAAGACAGAATCGCAGCAATGGATTCAAGATGGAGAAAGTTAGGTTTAGAAAGGCTATTAGGAAGCATTGTTTGGCAATAGCATTGTAAACGGGTGGAACAAACTCCCAGGCAGCGTCACTGGTACGAGAACTTAAGGTAACTTTAATTATAGGTTGGATGAGTAAATGAGTAGTTATGGGTGGTGTGAGATAGACCTACCTAGCATGGGCCAGTAGGCCTATGTTCTTGTGTGCTCCATCGTGATTTACTGCTTCGTCCAACATCAGTCTCCCTAAATCAGTTTTCTTCCCCTCCCCCCCATTTTTCATGTTTGCATTTTGGTTCAGTACTTTGTCTATGTACCTACAGATGTAGTTTTTATCACCAGTGTTTCCTTTAAATCAATTTTAGTTGGCTTGCTAGATTAAAAGCCTATCGACTGCATATAGGTCTTTGTGCACAATTAACAACGGTTACTACCCATTTTAGAGATTAAAGTAACTCCCAGTGTATATATACTGAGATGCAACGCTGTCTCACTAAATATACACTTATATACTGAGATATACACACCTCCCGAGTGTTTCCTGCGACTTCGTCGCATTCAACTGACCAACATACTGATCTGAAAAAAAAAAAATTCTCACTGAGGTGACTATGCAATTAATTGAAACACCACCACCTCTATACCCGTTACTGCACCTCTGTACCCGTTACCGCACCTCTACACTCACTACCGCACCTCTACACCCACTACCGCACCTCTACACCCACTACCGCACCTCTACACCCAACACCGCACCTCCACACCCACTACCGCACCTCCACACCCACTACCGCACCTCCACACCCACTACCGCACCTCCACACCCACTACCGCACCTCCACACCCACTACCGCACCTCTACACCCACTACCGCACCTCCACACCCACTACCGCACCTCTACACCCACTACCGCACCTCTACACCCTCTTTCCCTCTGAAAGTCACTCCACAATCTCCCCCTTAAGCGAAAGCGAGGTGTGGGTGACTTCCGCCTTGGCATCAATAAGGCGGATGTAATTTACATCCGCAATGAACCTAGTGTGAATATTCACATTAATAACCATATGTTAATCTTTTGTAGCGTTCCCTCTACCCTTACATAACATATCACTGAACACTGTGTCTGGCTTAACATGCTAACAGCAGTTTATCAAGTTGTGTGTATGTATTTCCTTCTTTCTCCTTGTGTATGTGTGTAAGATTGTATTGTTTATAGGAATAATTGGAAAGTGCGTCTTAGGCATACATTTCACAAATACAAGGAATCCTCGTATATTTAGAGACATTTAGTAACTAGGCAGTGTATCGGCTGTTCCACAGCTTACAGCGGTGGCCAGAATGAATGTCGTCACAGGTTGGAGTGTGGAGGTAGGGGATAGTCTCAGGAAGACGAGGGTCGACCCTCCACTCGTCACTGCCTCCCAACACAACTCTCACAGCCATCAACAAACACTGCCTCTAATTATATATCGCAGGGCCAGTTCAGGATTCTCGAGGCTTAGTGACTGAAAATTTCCTCGTGACTGAAAATGCGTTTGAGTGACCCAGTTGATCTACGAGGATATTGAGAGGAGGAAATGGCGTCGATGTTGCCTCGAGACTTGTAAGTATCGCCCAAGCTCATGACAACTGCGACTATTGCTTTTTTCTTGTTTCAGATCAGTACAATTTATCTTAGTTTATTTCTTAAAGCTTGTATAGATTGTGTTTCTATTGTATGTTAACCCCTCAGGGAAGGTTCCTTGATGTTTAGTGAGGGGCTCTTGATTTAGGGAATTGGGTCTGTGCTCCAGTTCCCCGAATTAAGCCTGAATGCCTTCCACATCCCCCCCAGGCGCTGTATAATCCTAAGGGTTTAGCGTTTTCCCCTTGATTATAATAATAATAATATTGTATGTTATTGACTCCAACGTACATTCTTTTAATAACAGACGTGAGAAATGTCACTTTTTTTGGGAGGGGGGGGGGTATCCTAGGTTCTCTACAAATGTGCTGCTTATGTATGATAATCTATGTAACTGTATTTGTGGATACCTGAATAAACTTGCTTCTAGTAAGCAGGTTGAGTAAAGGCCATCAGCTGGTTGCTGCCGTCAGAGAGGTGGAGGTGGCTCTGCCTCCTGGGAGGTAGGCTTCCACCTGCCAAGAGATGTACCGATTCTCTTCTTTACGACGACCCATCAAGTGAGGTTCCTTGATGCAGGTGAGGGTTCTTGTTCCAAGGAAATGGACATGCGCTCCTCTTCCTAGGGTAGAACCAGTGTTCTCCCGTGAGTGGTGTAATAATTCTTTACGACGAAATTATTTTAGTTTAACATCTCTTTCCGAAATGAAGCTGTAACTTGCCATTGTTTGTTCAGTTCTGTGACTATTAGCTTACAGTATGTACAGTTCAGGACACTTATTAAGGGAAAAGTTTTGGTGATACAGATGTGGAAGAAGACCCTTGTGTACAGCTTATAGCAGTTATTAAAGGAAACGTTCCGCCACGAAAGGCTTCAAAATTCAAATTCAAAAATTTATTTCTTTGCTAAGGTGACAATTTAATCATACATTGTAACCTTAGCAAAGAAATATTTTTTTTAATTTAAATTTTGAGGCCTTTCGTGGGGGAACGTTTCCTTTAATAACTGCCCTAAACTGTCCACAAGGGTCTTCTTCCACATCTTTATATCGCCAAATCACTTCCTTCTCACGAAGGCGATTAAAATGTCTTGATAGATTTTTCTTGTATATTTGTAGTTTAACTTTTGAGTGATTGGATGAACTGTGATTTGTAAATTAAACACATTATGGCCTGTTACATAAAATAATTTTTAATTTGAATGTTTATAATTACTCGTCTGGGGTGGAAGGAGACGTGAGTGGTGGGGGTGTTATAGGTACTAAACCGGTAGGGGTCATATAGCGTCAAGGAAGCAGTCAGGTTCTACCCGAGAAAGCATTCAGTATAAATTCCTTGGATCAAGAACCCCCTCGCCGGCATTAAGGAGTTTCATAGCCCTCACCTAGCTAACAACTTCCGGGGCTTGAGGTGGAGAGTTAACCGCTGTACTACTAGGCACTAGCAGTGTCTTAGGATTGTTGCTTCTGCACATCTGTTCTGATGCATTCTTAACTTGTTTAAATGAATTAAGTCTGTACAAAGACTGCAGGGGTGTGATAGTTCTTAGTTCTTTCTGAGAGAAGAATCTTGAACAAGGATATGCGCTCTGACTATTTAGGTTTGGTTATTACCCTCTGCACAACTGATCAACTTGGACATGTAACAGTTTCCAGAAAATTATGACTTTTTTCATACTTATTTTCTGCAGTTTTGACAATGTTTTGAGCAGTTCGTTGACCACCTTTGTTTCTCCTTTTGTCTTTGTTCCCTTCCTCAGCTTTGTGCACTGAGAAGCTTTGTGCTGGCTGGCTGGGAGGACCTGGGCAGCTGCTGTACACTCCCTGTACACATGAACGAACATGCGTCTTTCCCACAAATTTCCCTCAAATATTCTGCTAAGTCTTTAAAACTGGAGGTAATCCAATTTGATCCTAGGAAGAAGAGAGCATCTCCAATTCCTTGGATCAATAGCCCTTCAGCGGCATCAAGGGGCACCCCTCTTGAAGGAGGATGGGAGGAGTGTACACGTGGGGTTCACTTGGCTGTGCCAGAGGCGGAGAGGGGGGATTCCCCTGGGGGGATGTGTTCCCCTGCAGCAGGTGAGTCCGGGCGAGGGGTAATTTTAGTGTGGCAGGTGAGGGCCGAGGGGACCAACAGGCTCCGGGTGCCAGGACTTAGCCCTTTAGAAAGGGAAAAGGGAGGGAGGAGGAGAAGGCAGGGGGAGGTGGCTAGGAAGAAAGGTAATAGTTTGTGTACAGGTTGAGATGGCCGTTGTTAATACAGTAGTTAGAACAGATTTAACTGCTTTGTCGCAGTAAGCTTTATAAAGAGCTGTGACTACCCCGGCAGCCACATACAGACGAGAGAGACATTAACAAAAAAAAAAATTGTCCAGAGACATTATTCCCCCGCGGCGCGGTCCCTTACCATTCTGGTCGACGGCCTGATTATCTAGTATAGGTCAATAACAGTTGGCAGTAAAATCTCAGGTTTCCTCTGGAAGACAGGCTGTTGATAATTTCCCTTGTAGATGAAGTGTTGAAAAGCCTTGTACCCTGGAAGGAACACTGCTGAAAATATCACTCAATGGCTGGTCATTCAGTAACTTCACAGTGAGCTGGTTAAGCACGTTGATGGTGCTCTCATTTCAAACATTATATTAACTCGACAGTTTCAAATACACATTCGTGTAACCTTCAGTTAAGGATAGAGACGGGGGGGGTAATTAAGGACGAGAGATGGGGAGAGATTAGATTTTTGCCACCGAAGTGGCTAGTTTGTGAAGAAGAGCAGGAGTAAACTGGAGAGAGAGAGACGCTCCCTCTACAGAAGACGACGAAGAGTCACCGAGCTCCTCAGGAGTGCTAGAATATCTGATACACGAAAGGAGGCGCTGACCAGGGAAGTGGAAACTATCGAACTTAAGTTAAATGACTCTTACAGGAACCAGGAGAGGCAGGAGGAGCTTAAAGCTATTAGTGAAATTGAAAGAAATTCAAAGTATTTCTTTTCATATGCCAAAAACAAGGCAAATACCACATCTAGTATCGGGCCCTTACTCAGACAGGATGGGACTTACGCAGATGACAACAAGGAAATGAGTGAAATATTGAAATCCCAGTACGACTCTGTGTTTAGTGAACCACTAATCGGTCTGAGGATCGACGACCCAAATGATTTCTTCATGAATGAGCCTCAAAACTCCATAAATGCATGCCAGATTTCCGACATTACCCTAACTCCGATAGATTTCGAAAAAGCCATTGACAACATGCCTATGCACTCAGCCCCGGGCCCAGACTCGTGGAACTCTGTTTTCATTAAGAACTGCAAGAAACCCCTCTCGCGTGCCCTAAGTACACTATGGAGGAGCAGCTTGGACATGGGTGAAATTCCACAGTCACTTAAAACAACGGATATAGCCCCACTCCATAAAGGTGGCAGCAAAGCATTAGCTAAGAACTATAGACCAATAGCTCTGACGTCCCACATCATAAAAATCTTTGAAAGAGTGCTAACAAGCAGGATTGCAAATCACCTGGATTCCCAAAATCTGCACAATCCAGGGCAACATGGGTTCAGGGCAGGTCGCTCCTGCCTCTCACAACTACTGGATCACTATGACATGGCCTTGGATGCACTGGAAGAAAATCAGAATGCAGATATAATATACACAGACTTTGCAAAAGCATTTGACAAATGCGATCATGGCGTAATAGCCCATAAAATACGTGCTAAAGGAACAACTGGGAAAGTAGAGAGATGGATCTTCAACTTCCTAACAAATCGAACACAAAGAGTAGTGGTCAACAGAGTTAAATCGGAGGCTGCCATAGTGAAGAGCTCTGTTCCACAAGGCACAGTACTCTCCCCCATCTTATTCCTTATCCTCATATCAGACATAGACAGAGATATACACCACAGCACCGTATCATCCTTTGCGGATGATACTAGGAACTGCATGAGGCTGTCATCTGCTGAGGACGCGGTTAACCTCCAAGAAGATATAAACAAAGTTTTCCAGTGGGCAACGGTAAACAATATGATGTTCAATGAGGACAAATTCCAACTACTCCGTTATGGAAAACTGGAGGAGATAATAACTAGAACAGAGTATACTACTGACTCCGGCCATACAATAGAGCGGAAAAATAATGTAAGGGACCTGGGAGTAGTAATGTCTGAGGATCTCACTTTCAAGGATCACAACAGTGCCACGATCACACGTGCAAAGAAAATGATAGGATGGATAATGAGAACTTTCAAAACGAGAGATGCCAAGCCAATGATGATCCTTTTCAAATCACTTGTTCTCTCTAGGCTGGAATACTGCTGTACATTAACATCTCCATTCAAAGCAGGTGAAATCGCAGATCTAGAGAGTGTACAGAGATCCTTTACTGCATGTATAAGTTCTGTCAAGCACCTTAACTACTGGGAACGCTTGGAAGCACTCGACTTGTACTCGTTGGAACGCAGGAGGGAGAGATATATCATAATCTACACTTGGAAAATCTTGGAAGGAATGGTCCCAAATCTGCACACAGAAATCACTCCCTACGAAAGTAAAAGACTGGGCAGGCGATGCAAAATGCCCCCAATAAAAAGTAGGGGCGCCATTGGTACACTAAGGGAAAACACCATAAGTGTCCGGGGCCCAAAACTGTTCAACAGCCTCCCATCAAGTATTAGGGGAATTGCCAATAAGCCCCTGACTGACTTCAAGAGAGAGCTGGACAGATACCTAAAGTCAGTGCCGGATCAGCCGGGCTGTAGCTCGTACGTTGGACTGCGTGCGGCCAGCAGTAACAGCCTAGTTGATCAGGCCCTGATCCATCGGGAGGCCTGGTCATGGACCGGGCCGCGGGGGCGTTGATCCCCGGAATAACCTCCAGGTAACCACATGTCCATCCTGTGGACGGTAGCGCGAGAGCATATGGATACAAAAGGCCTAGGAACTAGGCCCCAAAGGGTTAATAGGAATAAATACGGATTGATATCTACATATCTATAGTTCACTTATCTGTTACAAGCAAATTTAGGAAATTTGCTTAGTATATCTGGTATCTTATTTTCGTTAATAAGATATCTTGACATGTTACATAGGTTATTATACTGTCTATCTCTGTATTCCTCAATAAGTGAATAATTAAGCACATAGTGTTCAAGACAGTGACCATATGCCTGATCACATAATTTACATTGTTTGATCATCATCTGTGTGTCTCCCAAACTGCCAGAAGTACTTGTAACCAAGCCTAAGCCTGGCCACTACAACATCAGTCACTGTTCACATTGCACGTTGCTCCATAAACATACTTATCTACGTTCATGTTATCATAGTGGGTTATAGATCTACTCAGGCTTCTAACTGCATTCCTATAACAATCATTTTCATTATTTACTTCTCTCCTAATATTATTCCTAATGCTAGACACATATATACCAAAGTTATATTCTACATTCTCCTTCCGTGTACTCTTCTTGGCTAACATATCAACTTTATCATGAAGGAGTAATCCAATGTGTGATGGGATCCATAGCAATTGTACAGTAATTCCTTTGTCCCAGATTTTTGAGTAGTGAGGGATGATGAAAGTTGGGGATGAGGGGTGGAAAAAGGAAGGTGGGGGAAATGAATGCAGTATAAAAAAAATTACTTTCCTCAGTGCATGGTGGGAACAGCTAATCTCTGACTGTGCATTTGCAAATATAATTACAAATACCCAGGGAGGTATTATCGTCCTGCCAAATGCTAGTGAAACGGAAACTTGTAATTGTTTTACACTTAAGTTTTGTTTAATCAACCTAAGGTACTCTGATATCTTTCACCCAGCACAAGAACACTTCAGCAGTTACTAGGTTTCTTGTACAGTATGACATTCCAGCAGGACTGGAGTTTAATATCGCAGTTTTTCCTGGACACGAACCACAACTGTCGACTAACACACAGGCACCTGTTGGTACTGCTAGGTGGGCAGGGGCAGGAAGGGGGTGCCCTCAGGAAACTTGCCCATATGGTCCTTCGTGCCATGTAATCAAACTGTTGATCTGCAAATGGGTATCTCAGAGCACCTCCAGTGTGTGAAGGGATAACGGAGAGAATGTGTTGTGTTCACTTGTTTTCGTACTTGTATCTTAACATTCAAGTACTACTTATACCTGGAGAGGATTTCGGGGGTCAACGCCCCCTCGCGGTGGATCAGGGCCTGATCAACCAGGCTGTTACTGCTGGCTGCATGCAAACAGACGTACGAACCACAGCCCGGCTGATCAGGTACTAATTTTAGGTGCCTGTCCAGCACCTTGTGTATGCTGGAAAGCAATTGAACAGTCTTGGGCCCCTCACACTTACTGTATTGTTTCTTAGCGTACCCATGGTGCCCCTATTTTTCAGTGGGGGATGTAGCGTCTACTTATTGTTATAATATAGCATACTCTGTTAAGCATCTTGCCGTCAAATCCCCTAAAGGGAAATGGCGTGCCTTAATATTTGTGAAGGGGTCTTGATCCAATGAATTGGAGCTTCCAGCTTTCCATGGACCACAGTCTAACAGTAAACACTGCTATATGGTTTTATTGATCCCTTAGCCAGGTTGGCGTCCTGGTAATGAAGAGGTAGATGTGAGGGTACAACAGCTCTTAAGTCTCTTCCAGACTTTTTTTTTTTTTTTTGTCCTTCCACTCCTGTTCCTCTGTGGTACTCCCATATGTCACACTTAAAGTTTGCCAACGGCATTATCTTTCCATATCGCTCCAGGTTGATATACTTATCTGGATACCTAAATTCGAGGCGGTGTATTTTATCATGTAATTACATTGTGTTATACAGTATTGGTGTTAGTGGATTTACACGTGGAACGTGATTACTTTTAGTAATGTTTTATGTGGGTAGGTTTTTGCAGTCTGTTGCAAAAATATTATTATTTTCATTTCTACCGGTACATGTACAAGATATACATGCCTAGCTGATATCAATGATGTACTACTACATAGAAAGCCCCTTGTTATGCAGAGCATTTCTGGCAAATTAGGTCAGTTTTCTCCCAGGATGCAACCCACACCAGTCGACTAATACTCAGGTACTCATTTTACTGATGGGGAACATAGATAACCGGTGTAAAGAAACACACCCACTGTTTCTACCCTCGCCGCGAATCGAACCCGGACCCCTCAGTCACTCGGTGTGAAGCGAGAGCTTTAGCCACCAGGACACGGTGCACCGTGCAAGGTGCTGAATGATCTCCAGCTCCCAGCGCTGAGCGAACTTAAAAAAATTCCTTTGATCAAAGTAGCGTTCTTAAAGATGTTAAAATAATCTTGTATTAGCTGAAAACTGCTGATGTTGGCTTTTCTAAACGGAAGGTGTGGGTGGCCAGGGTCTACTCACTCATGCCTAGAATCACACCCGGATGTTAACCACATCAAAACCCCCACCGCCACCGTCCTACACCCACCCCCACTCTTACCCCCATCACTACCACACACCTGCACATGTGCTTACCTTGTGACCACTAAATGTAGCAAATGTGTCACCTTCCAAATGTGGATTACACAGTTCCAAGGTTGACTTATAAACAGTATTTGCACTTTCTCAGCTACCGAGAACTATCAAGGTCTCGCATAGAATCTTTATGAACTTGTAATCCATGCTTTAGAAAAAAGAAGAGCGTTGGAGGATGTAACAATCGTTATTTATGAGGGAGGGAAACCAGCTGTCGATTTGTTTTGAGTCAGAATATAACTCCAGGAGAGACTAGAGCAGGTGATGTGGGGGGAAACTCCGCGAGTAAGTAAGGCTTGCACCACTTCTAGTGTCGGGAGTCGACTCTTGGTAGGAGCTACGTCCTGTAATTCTCGTAGTTCTGTGTTCCTGCTCGTCTTCCAGAGGTTTAATTTCCTTTTCAGCATTGAGTTTTCAGTTTCATATCTTTTTTTTTTTTTTTAGTTCTGTATATCTTCCGGTTGTTTGGCTTTGTTGTCTGCTGCTTTGTGTTTTGGTTGTCTGTTTTGTGGATCTGATCGATAATTTTGTCTTCTGAAATGCCCAGTACGAGGTTGGTTATGACATGAACATAATTTTGTGGAAATGGTGAGAAACTTAACGTAAGAAAACTCGACCTACAATACCCTAACGTTAACTTAACCTTACTCCGCTAGCAGTAAAATGTATATAATGTGTGATATATATATATATATATATATATATATATATGTATATATGTCGTGCCGAATATGTAAAACTGGTCAATTAGCAAGAACTCATTTAAAATTAAGTCCTTTCTAAAATTTTCTCTTATACGTTTAAAGATATATTTTTTTCATTAATGTTAATGTAAAAATTTAATTTTGCAGCAAAAGAATCTTAGAAAACTTACCTAACCTTATTATAACAAAATCAATTTATTTTAGCCTAACCCAGCTAAATATATTTTAGATTTGTTTACAATAATACTAAACAAACACAATGAAATATATTTTTTTCGTTAGGTTAAGAATGATTTTGGCGAAATTTTTGCATACACAAATTTTTGCTTGTCCTTTATGGCAAGATGAGCGTTGCTATTTAAGCCAAGATCGCAAGTTCTGCCTATTCGACACGATATATATATATATATATATATATATATATATATATATATATATATATATATATATATATATATATATATATAGTGTGTGTGTGAAAATGGTGCATGTTTGTTAACGTTCAGTGCGCCTTTATGTTGCTGTGATTGGCCGTATGCAATATAACTCAATACTAAGCGTCGATTTCTCCAACGTGCTGTTCCAGCCAAAATATTAATTTTGCTAATATCGCCCAAAATAGGAGTTTGCACAAAAAAAAAAAGTATTGCCAGGATATGGATAACATTCTTATATTTAACTTAATAAATTAAGTGATGCAGACCAGGATTTAAACTGAATATTAGCATTTTTTTTTTATTCTGATGGGTGTTGACAGAGGCTGGATAAAGTAGATGCAGTCAAGGAGTGGACCTGGCCCATGAGTGCTGCCTGCTACGTAGCTTCCAATCCCGGTGCGTTATAGCACTGATATTCTTGGTGTGTTATCAAATTAATTGGCTTGAAATTTCATCTACAGTGTGCTTGATATTCGGGTACGTTGCAAGTCTTCAGTAACAGTTTGTGGTGGCTATACAGCTGGGTGCGGTCAGCAGTGGACCAGGTGTCAACAAAGGCAGCAGACAGTGCCAGCTGGGAGTGGAGACGTAGATTTTACTTCCTTGCAAGAACATGTAGCAGTGTAATTGTTTAACTGGGTTGCTATACTCTTTTGGTAATATTAAACTGACTGCATAATTCACTGAATTGAGGATAGTATTTCGCAGCACAATGCTCTCTGAAATGTGACGCGATGCGTCTCAGAAGGTGGCGTAGAGTGGCGGTTTTTCGATTCTTATGACCAGAGTCTTTGGTAAGATGGGTAAGGAAGAAGGATGGGTAAGGATAGAAATATTGGAAAAGGGTGGGAGGGGGGAGTGAGGTAGGATATAAAAGGTAAGTGGCCCAACCACTTTGGTGCAATTTAAAACTGTATGTGAAATAATAGAATATTCTTGAAGAGGTATAATACTAACCCATCAGTCCGTGGCGGTTAGGTTAGGTAAAATTTGTCGGGACAAGTGGCTTCCTGTCGCTGGTCTTAATAGTATGATGACCCGCAGCTGGAAGTTTTGGTCATCTGACCGAGGCCTTCCGCTGGCTTACTGGTCCATCTCTTTAAAAATTATGGTTATAATTACAACCTTTTTTTGTGTGTGTGTATGTAGCGTGGCGGCTGTGACCAGCATGCACCATCTTAAAACTAAAGTTTAAGATGGTGCACATATTTTTTCAAGGAAAACACTGGGGTTTTACTGTTGCTATCCAGGTGGTGGTTCATACTGAGACTTGCTTTGTTGTCATCTCTTTGTTGAGTGTCTGGGCGCCAGCTGGTGCTTCCCCTTGTTTGTAGTCATACTCCAAACTGTAATAACTAAAGTAGGCTATTTGTAATTTGAATGTATTATTATTTTTTAAAAGTTAAAAAAAAATGAAAGCAAAGTAATTTTTTGAAGCTAAACATAATTGCAATCCTTCCTTCGCCTTGTATGACGATTATCCTAGTGTCTCTCTCTTTCCTTCTTCCATCCACTCTTTCCCTCCTATCCTTTTTTTTTTTTTTCCATTCTCCCTCCCTGCCTTTTCCTTTTCCCTAATTCCAACCCCTCAAGGAAGGTTCCTTGATGTTGGTGAGGGGCTCTTGATTTAGGGAATTGGATCTGTGCTCCAGTTTCCCAAATTAAGCCTGAATGCCTTCCACATCCCCCCCCCCCCCAGGCGCTGTATAATCCTCTGGGTTTAGCGCTTCCCCCTTGATTACAATAATAATAATTCCCTAATTCCTTCTTTTCTTACTTATTCCCCATTCCTCTCTTATTTAAAATTATCTTTTAATCTACTTCATTAATCTGGTCCCGAATGAATCATC
Source organism: Cherax quadricarinatus (assembly GCF_038502225.1). Lineage (NCBI taxonomy): Eukaryota > Metazoa > Arthropoda > Malacostraca > Decapoda > Parastacidae > Cherax > Cherax quadricarinatus. The sequence continues at coordinate 5,693,241 of NC_091300.1, read as the reverse complement.
GTCTTTAAGACATCAATGTCTGTTTTATTGTTTTATATATATGTACGTATATATTTTTATATAGATGGCTTCTACACCCTCCTTCTCTCTTCACAGTTTGTTCTCATGAATGGATTTCTTTTCGTAATAAGTGTTTAACTAGCCATTTACAGACTTGCCCTGGACAGTTGTTTACTACCTTGTTGGCACAGTGCCACCTGGCAGAGATACTTCCTTGCTGCCCTATAGGCCTACTTTACAAACTTGTCCTCACTTCTGCTCATAACATTATTGTTTAGCCCTGATACGAAGATAAAGGTATTAATTATATTATCAGTTAAGTTGATCTTTACGGTAAGTATTATTATTCTTTGGCCAACCTTCGCTATGTACTTTTTTTTATGGCACACTCATCTTTGATATACTTTTACGGATTTCGAGAGTTTTTCTATTTAGACCGGCCCTTTTCCAGGCTTGTCTGGCGCTTGCCTGTCAACCATTCTGTTGTTGCTAGCAGCCCGCTGGCTCTCATATCCATTACAGCCTCGTTGATCTGGCAGTTGGCGGAGCTACTTGTCTTGCTTCCTCTTGCAGACTTCTACACTTATTCCGGCAATGTTTCTGGCATCTTTTAACAAGATGTTGAATAGTCTGGGACCACGGATGCTGATAGTGTTCTCTTATTATGCTCACGACGCCCCCTAATTTTCACTGGGTTTATTTTACATTTTCTCCCATATCTCTCTCGTGTCATGGCCCTGTTGAGATATGGTACTAGGCCTAAGAGTACCTTCCATGTGTATATTCTCTGGCACAGGACGCGCGAACTCTCATATATACACACACTTCATATATACACAAACACGAGGACAGGGAAAAGCTTCAAATGGATCTGGGCTGCAAGATTTTCAGGCAAATGGTTTCCAAAGAATAACCTCTTTTGACAAATATAACAGCAGCCTTCGGGAATCTCAACAAAGTCATAGTGGTCCCTTCAAACATGTCATGCCCAGCTTGGAATATGCAGCACCAGTATGGAATCTAACCTGTAACAGTATGTTAAGACACTGAAGAAAGTGCAGATATGCAATGAGGTTTGTCGGGAAGCATTTCTTCAGCCTCATGGTGGTCAGGAAGTGTCATGACCTCGAAGAAGTGATGGGATACAAACTCCATCATGCCTAGTTGTAAAAGCAGGTACGATAAGGTCCATCTTCGAGGCAAAAAGACGAGGGGCGGGGCCAGGAGCTACCCTTTTTAATCACCTATACAGGTAGATTAGTACGCGTAGTTGAACATAGTTTGCAAATTGGCTTTCCATACAGCTAGTGAAGGTGGTTACAAGGGAAGGTGAACACACAGCTGGTGTTGGTCATGAAGATGACCATGGGACAAAGACCTGTGCTGTCAAGGCTGACGACACCATTAGCTCTTCTCTTGCGCACTGTAGCTTTTACGTTCTGACCAGTTGCTTGGGACTGAGAGGTCCCAACTACGCACGAAGTCTTGACTTTGCGTTGCATTGCGTAGCGCCTTGTTGTACGCATGTTGGCACACGCTCTGGCACCTTCCACCCCACCCAGATGTGCGTCTTCCTCCCTCCTCCCCTGCCCTCCATTTCCTCTCACCTCCCTCCCTCACTTTCTACCTCTCACTTTCCCCTCCCCTCTCTCGTCTTCCTCCCCCTCTTCTTCCTCCCTCTTCCCCACCTCCCTCCCCCCATTCTCCTCACTCCCTCCCCACATGAGGCACGACGCATGGGGTTGGTATATAAAGTCAAGGATGCCCATGTTGCCTCAGACAACGCCCCAGGCATCACTGTGATCTGTAGCATCAACCCATTACCCAGGAACACGGAGTGCACCACCACCACAACCATGGCTCAGTAACGCGTCGGGCCACGTGATACAAACACACTTTCCCAGTGAGTTAACGCAAGTCGAACCAAAGAGAGAGAAGCGGAGTGCTTCCTTCCAAGACGGGAGTCCCTTTTTCCCGGGGGGGTCGTTCAAGGATTACCACGCCTGTGATATTTTGTGATAAGTATTCCTCAAGACTGCTGCGCCCACCCACAAGTAAGTTTCAACAACGCTGCTGCTCCAACCTTCGTTACACACACTGCCTCTCTAATAACGGTAGACGTGTACCTAGGCGTTAGTAGACCAAGGATTGATCAAACATGCGTGCAACAGTTAGGTATCATTATTCCTAAAAGTTTCGCCTTCACAGTAGTTTTCTTCAGTCGAATACAGAGGAGGCAGCAGCAGTAGTAGTAGGGATGAAATCAGTCCATCACCTCTTGAAAACTTAGTTTTGAGGTGGTCAGTCCCTCATACGACAGGTTGTCATTAGGGTTGAGGTCCTTGGTTAACCCTCCAGAGGTTAATAATGGGTTAGTATTTTGGCTACGGGATATTCTAACCTGCTAGCACAGGATTTGTTAGATTACGTGCTTATTAGTGTAATTTTTTAAAGTATTGCATGAACTCCTTGTGATTGACTGTTGCATAATCTTAATAGTCGCAGCGATACAAATCTTTCCCAATATCATTACCATAAGCAGTCCTTGGACCCATTATGTACCTCTGTAATCTTTTGACTACCGCCCACGGGATGAGTATGGGATGCATAATAAAGATATTAGGCTAACTAGCTGACTGAACTTTCACGAAGGGGTCTAAAATTAAACAAGCTGACGCATACCAGAACCTGTCACACACACGTTCCGAAACTAATCCTTTCCAGAACAGAACAAGAAGAGACCCGTCAGAAAATTCATTAACACACTGACAACTAAGAAAAAGTGTAAATCGTAAGAGTATTCTTGAAAATGTAAAATGCAAGTAATTCAGGTAAGGACTAGGTGCATTTCGGTCGCTGCGCGAGATCCAGGGAAGGTATTCCCGTGTATCACAAGCCCTGCCTCCTCTACCTCGGTGCACGCTACAGGAATATTGGAGTGTGGTCTTAAAATTTGAATGCAGCAAAATATAAATGTACACGTGTTTGTGCTGATGTATTTCTGTACATATATTTACTTTATGCATACATTGCGTATGTATGTATGTATATATGTATGTGTGCGTAAGATATATATAAAATTGTGTATATACACGTGTTGTATGCTTGTGTGAATGTACATGAATATATATGTATGCATGGATCTGTCTATGCAAGTTCACATGTACACATTTGCACTAGTTAAATAATTCTCTACTATCCTGTAAGGGGTGGAGGGGGGGGGAAGTGCTATTTACCATAGTCCAGTTTAATCAAAATCCCATGGATTCCAAGTTTTAAAAATAAATATTCATTGCGGTGACAACTTTGCCTCCCCCCCCCCCCCACACACAATATCCTAGCTGCATGGGAACCATCCTGGCCATAAGATGCATCGGCCATTAAATACCGAAGCCATTCAAAAGAGGTAAACGCATACATTTTGATCGTGATAAAGGGGAATCAAAATTTCATTCACTTTTTTTTTTTAAAAAGTCAAATCTGCACCTACATGCATGACTTTCACTCTCCGCCGGAGACTAATTAGACGTTACCATTTATTTTTTTTTTTTTTTGAGGTATTCCAGGATGCTGGGAATGGGTTCAGTAACATAGATCACAGGACACCTGCACATGCCTATTCCCAGAAATCTGGTCCTCCTCACTGTAAACAAGAATCCGAAATTTCAATCCTATAGGATGAAGGGTTCTCTAGTTATGAAAGAAAAGGGAACATCTGGCGGAAGAAAAAATCGGGTAGCCATTTAAATCTCTCTTCGGGGATGCCGAATGATGGAATTTATGACCATATGTTCAGCATTATGGGCAGTGTTAAGTATCAGTAAATTCTGAATGTAGATATTTATTATTAACTTTTATTTAATTGCAGGTCTTTAAAACAAGCATTACATGATTGCTTTCTATGCAGATCAGTTTTATTAGACACAAACAAGCACTTTAAAGTATCACCAAAGCGGGTTTTTCAGCAAAATAATGTCCATGTTATACTTTTATGTGTTGTTTATTTGATGAGTGTTATAAAGAAGGTTGAACGCAGTATCTGAAGCAAGGGTTGCGTCATACTCAGTTGTGTAAACAAAGAACACAGTGACTCGGCTGATTGTATGAACAAAGACCACGTGGTCAGTCAGCTGATTGCGTAAACAAAGACCACGTGGTTACAGTGAGCACCCTCAGAGCATGAACTAAAATAGACTTGTTTACTTGCCAACTTGCGTGGGTCGTGAAGTGTTTTTCAGTATTGTCGAGTTAGTCGGTACTTTGAAATATATATATATATATATATAATATTATTATTATTATTATTATTATTAGTACATTTAGTAACTCGTTTTATCAGCTGTCAATTTAAACTAAATTTAAGCAGGGTGTGCACCTGGGTTATGGTTCCTTCCTTGTGAACGTCTGAGCTCTTGAGACACCAAGCATGGATATTATTAGAAATACGCAAAACAAAGCTTCGTCTTCTTTTCCTAGTAGAGAAAGAATCTTGCTTTTTCTCGAGATTTTGCCAGATGTCGTTGGCCAGGTGTTGCTGTTCATGTGTAGTAGTTTGTGGTTGCTAGCCTGCAAGACGAGGGTTAAGTGAACGCACTGACCTAGCTTATATGCCTGTTCGTTGCTTGCACTAAGTGCGTTAACTGAATTGTGTGTACTGAGATCTTTTGCGTAAATGTAGTTGTATATTGGTTGGTATTTCCTCAGAGGCTTCAATTAAGCTTAATTTCCAGTGTTAATCTCTGCATCCCTCTTAAACAGAGGTGTCGAGCCATGATACCTCGGCTGATCATTCACAACTCTCGTACTGAGTTCTCTAACGAGAATTTTCCTCTGTCCATTAGCTCGCCCTTTGAGAAGTGTTTTTTTTCCCCATTATTTTTGCGTATTTACTTGCTATTTACAGTAGCTGAAGTTAAGCACTTGTATGAAATTTTGGTGAAATATACTGAATATTTCTAAAATGTATGTGGAAGTTTTGTCCCATTATATTTTTACATTAAATTGTACACTGATGCACGATGTGAGAATAATTTTGCTGTCAGTTTACATTTGATTAGATCTACTACCCGAGTAGTGCAAATTCTGGTAATATCTGTAATAGAACCAAGGTGAGGTGTAGCAGCAACCAAAAGTGGATGAGTCTGAGGTGTGGCTGCTTTTGCATAATACTATGATATTCAGTGGACTACTACCTAGAAGTTGGGGCCCAAAGCAATAACTGGGCTTCGACCCACCAAGCTGATTTAGTTATATATTCTTACTCGTACGTTCGATCTTGATACCATAATTGTGGTTCTTCCCTTAGTGATCTCAAGTCCCTCAGGCAGGTTTGTGGCATGTTTGTGTCGGAAGCAAATTATTGTAGTTAATATACGAAACCTATTTGTTATTAAAAAAAAACGAGTCGAGTCTATTTGTTATTATTGATATAAATCAGAGCATACTGTTTTATCTTGAGAAAACTTATGAATTGCTACCTTTGCTTTAGAGTTCTGATAACCAAGTTCTCAAGTCCATTTCGCATCTGATATGATTTCTATATTCAGTTTATACACGCAGTTTTCTCTTCCAACATAAACATGCAAGTCATCATGAAGCTCCATAGTATACTATGCTCAAAATTTGTCTACCACTTTTTTTTGTCATGTGCGAACTACTATATTCCCTCGTCCATATCATAAATGTTTATTGTCACTAAGGGACCCAAAAGTGACCCTTGTGGAACACCACCCGTGACCGGTCACTACTGTGAGTTCTCATTTATGCAAAATGTTGCGGATGTCTGCATACCTTGATCCATAAATTTCTTACAATACCGTGCGCTTCAACTTCCTTAATCAACTAACAAAAGCCTTACTGAAGTTCAAATAATATTGTGCTCTATATCAGTGAATTTATTGGACAAAACCTATCGCTTATTAACAGTGAGACGCATTAATCTAATTACATCAACTGAACTTTGAATCGAACCCTTTAATATTGTTCACAGTAATTTTCTAACACTTGAGGTCAGGCTGATGGGAGTGAAGTCGGAAGGTAGCTGCCCCTTAGTTTTTTATGTAGAGAGGTAAATATTGTGATGACAGTCTTTAAAATCTCCAGCACCGTGCACATTAGTACAGTTGGTCTGGGCCGTGGAACTTGTTTGGCTTTAATCGTCCTACTTGTTTAGGCACCATGTTTAATACCTGTGATGCTGCGTAATTTGATTTAATCAGGTTCTCTATGATTATTCAGTACTATATATGTATAGTATGTAGAAGCTCAGGAAGCAAATTTTTATAATTTAACACAGTATTATTAGTAAGGTGTTCTGGTTTAGGGTTAATTAGTCATGTCCGCCCATTACTCTGTGCTATATACTTGGGAGAAAGCCTTAGGATTGAACTTAAATTGCTTAACTTTGATTTCAGATTTTTTGGTCATCTCAAGATAAGTTTTTACTTTTAGTATGTGGGTTCATCTTGATTTTTGTGGAAAAAAATGTATGTTGCTGAGACTAACTGTTTATCATTTGGAAAATTCTATAATTCCCATCCACTTCATTTTTGTTTGTTAATCTATTCATCTGCATTAACCTCGTCATATTTTCCAAGAAAAAATAGACAGACTTATCTCTTTCCAACCAGTTCCATAATAGATTGCTTATTAGGTTTCCTGGTTCACCAGAGACTGGTCAGTCAGGTTATTCTCTTCAACTGTCTAGACTTTGTGTAGCCTATAAGTACGTATTAGGTTAAGTCTGCCCGAAATTCCTTAGCATGATAATGGCGTTCTTTGCTCCAATCAAATTATGATGGGTAAACACACGTTGTAACCTTAGTAAAGAAATATTTTGTTATTTTTATTTTAATCGTAAATTTCTTTATAAAAGATGACAACTTTCCACAAGTTGACCGTGACAAGACACTAAATTCCCAATCAAAATATTTCAGTTTATCTGGCAGAAATTAAAATGCCGGAAGTATATCTTGATACCGGCAAGACGTAGAGAGTTATGAACAGTTGAGGACACTCAGTAAAAAGTTATGAACACGAGTGGCGAAACATTCCCTTTAATGTCCTGAATTTTTAATAGGAGTTTTGGTCTCTCGTACCAAAGACCCATTTTTTCACATCCAAGGATTGTTTTCGTCGATCTTTATATCTTATTGTTAAACTTTAAGTGACGTATAACCCCACTCTACCAATCTAACTCGAGTATCTTATTTGACTTGTTTACCTTGGCTTCACAAAGGCTCTTGGGTTTTGCCCCATTTAATTTGATATATGGAAATGTGAAGATGGAGAAGACGTGACAGGTGGTTATTTCTCATGGTAGAGAGAAGTGCAGCCGTTTGCCTTTCTTGGTAAAGGCTGAATCTTGTTAATTCTGATTTCGCTTACAGTTTTTGTAATCCACCTCAAGGAACTTACCTTTTGTGCTAAGTTTTTTTTTTTATGGGGGGGGGGGGGGTCTGTGAAAGGTTAGGATAGGTTTGAGTATCCTGGCGCCAAAACTGCGCTCCTTTAATTTGGTGGCTGAGGATATGTTATGGGGCTATATGACCCAACATGTATTTATATATCTAAGTAGCAATTACTCTGGAATATATTCCAAAGTGAGTAATTGCTACTTAGATACAAAAATGCATTTTGGGTCCTATAGCCCCATAACAGGATACTGTCAATAATTGGGACCTGGATCAAACAGCACCATCATTACGAATTTAATGATTTAATAAACCAAAAATATTAAGCACTACCGACCCGAACGAACCCAAAATATTAACCATTACTGACTCTTAACTTCCACTACTCACCAGTGTTGACAAGGATGTCATCCTCAATGTTCAGTACCCAACAGTTTTTACATTTTATATTTAGACAATGTCTCGCATATACGGCAAAATTTTCAGTTAATTTTGAATTATTGACTTGAAAAAATCGTTTGTACATTAGAAACGTTGACTGATAAAAAAAAATCCCCGGGTTTTCAGGTTTATAAAACTTTGGTTAGGCTTTATTTAGATTACGCTGCTCAGTTCTGGTCTCCATATTACAAAATGTCAACAGGGATTTCATGTATCGAACTCTTTCTAGGAAGACAGTCTGAAGTCACTGAATTTGCACTCTGAAAGACGTAGAATTGGGAGATAATGTGGCTGTAATGCTCAAATGGAAGACGGGAATACATAGGATATAACGTGCAGCAATGGACTAAGGTCAGAGATGTATTTAGATTTGGAGATGATGTGGGGGGAAATACGGATTTGGCAATAGTTGATGAGTGGAAGAAACTCCCAGGTAGCGTCATTGAGGAGAGAACTCTGGGTGGGTTTAAATATAGTTTGGGTGAGTATAAGCTGGACTTGCTTATGCGCCAGTTGGCCTACTGCATTTTTTTTAATTATGTTCTTTGTTTTTCTAACGTGAACTGTCTATTACATACAAACTATCGGTATTCGTGTATCATTTTTATAATTACTTGGGAGTGTAATAAGGACCATTCTAGGGAGGTGGAGGGGGGATACACACCCAATTTGGGTTGGATTTTGAAGAGCTGATAGGCTAGCTTTAACAAATTCACTGCATTAATAGATATAAAAAACTGGAGCTCAGCTCAACGAGCACTAAGTGAACCACTGTCTATTTATATGCCAGCAGTGGCTCTCGACTGTGACGTGGCAGCCTAGCAAACTCACGAGGTGGTGTTGGCACGCCTCAAGGTGCCGACACTCTTGCCCATGGCAACCACCAACGACGCAGTTACTTGCTGGGGTTTCCAGACGATGACAGGAGTGAATAGAAGAATGGTTACATAGGACGAAAAGAGTAAATAGTTAAGAAAGAGGGGACTCTAATTAACGTCCATTATTTAAACAACACACAACCGGAAAGTGACTGGCAACATTGCTGCCCAGATCACAGGAGCTTGTTTTACTGTGACGTCATAACCAGGGGGAGCACTGCCCCTTTTCCCTGTTGGGCACTAAAAACATTGATGTGGTAGTCGACCCGTGGGTCATAATGGTGGGGGAAACATTGTGTGTAGTTTAGCTCCAGAGTTAATTTAATACCCATGGCTGAAGAAACATATTAATCAAAACAATTGATGAGTGTCTTAAACTCGCTCTTTATTATGAAATTAGTAGTTAAATTTATATACAAGTAATGCAAGTCTCAGTGAACACGCATTTTTTTTTTTCGTGCAATAATTATTTAACCAAGCTTAACATTGTGCAATTATTGGGTTTGTGATATCGCCGCCAACACTGGGTCACCTTAACGCTGTGGTGAGGTTAGTAACCCTGACACTGGGTCACCTTAACGCTGTGGTGAGGTTAGTAACCCTGACACTGGGTCACCTTAACGCTGTGGTGAGGTTTGTAACCCTGACACTGGGTCACCTTAACACAGTGGTGGTTAGTAACCCTGACACTGGGTCACCTTAACAGTGGTGAGGTTAGTAACCCTGACACTGGGTCACCTTAACACAGTGGTGAGGTTAGTAACCTTGACACTGGGTCACCTTAACACAGTGGTGAGGTTAGTAACCCTGACACTGGGTCACCTTAACAGTGGTGAGGTTAGTAACCCTGACACTGGGTCACCTTAACACAGTGGTGAGGTTTATAACCCTGACACTGGGTCACCTTAACACAGTGGTGAGGTTTGTAACCCTGACACTGGGTCACCCTAACACAGTGGTGAGGTTAGAAACCCTGACACTGGGTCACCTTAACACAGTGGTGAAGTTAGTAACCCTGACACTGGGTCACCTTAACAGTGGTGAGGTTTGTAACCCTGACACTGGGTCACCTTAACACAGTGGTGAGGTTTGTAACCCTGACACTGGGTCACCTTAACACAGTGGTGAGGTTTGTAACCCTGACACTGGGTCACCTTAACACAGTGGTGAGGTTTGTAACCCTGACACTGGGTCACCTTAACACAGTGGTGAGGTTTGTAACCCTGACACTGGGTCACATTAACACAGTGGTGAGGTTTGTAACCCTAACACTGGTCACCCTAAAACAGTGGTGAGGTTAGTAACCCTGACACTGGGTCACCTTAACACAGTGGTGAGGTTAGTAACCCTGACACTGGGTCACCTTAACACAGTGGTGAGATTTGTAACCCTGACACTGGGTCACCCTAACAGTGGTGAGATTTGTAACCCTGACACTGGGTCACCCTAACAGTGGTGAGGTTTGTAACCCTGACACTGGGTCACCTTCACACAGTGGTGAGGTTTGTAACCCTGACACTGGGTCACCTTCACAGTGGTGAGGTTTGTAACCCTGACACTGGGTCACCTTCACAGTGGTGAGGTTTGTAACCCTGACACTGTGTCACCTTCACACAGTGGTGAGGTTTGTAACCCCAGACACTGGGTCAACATTAACACGGTGGTAAAGTTACTATGGCTTGTCTCCAGGTACACCTCCAGGATGTTTGCTCTGAGTTACTGTCAATGACTGAGCTAATTATTATATGGTTAGTGAATTATTTGTTTTGCTAGTCTTGTGACTAGTGTAACGTGACAATATACAAGTCATGACAGAACACTATACTGGCACGTTGATGAATATTCAAGACACATGTGCAGCATCTTCGTATCTTTAATGCTGCGACAACACACTAGCAGGCTCCTTCAGTCGAATACAGGCCTGGTGGCTAAAGCTCTTGCTTCACACGGCGATGTCCGGGTTCGATTCCAAGCGAGGGCAGAAACATTTGGCGTGTTTCTTTACACCGGTTGTCTATGTTCCCCATCAGGAAAATGGGTACCTGGGTGTTAGTAGACTGGTGTGGGTCGCATCCCGGGACAAAAACTGACCAAATTTTCCCGAAATGCTCAGCATAACAAGCGGCTTTCTATATAGTAGTATGACATTGATGTCAGCTAGACTTGTATACCTTGTATATGTACTTGCAGAAATGGATATTATTATTATTTTACTTTATTATTATAATAAAACCTAAGACCGTGGAAGTACGTACGTAATTACAAAGTTACATGTTCCCTCAGCCAAGACTGGAGGAGAGAGCACATTGGTAACGTGACTGTTCTTGTGCTGAAAGTGCTTATTAATTAACACATTGTATTGCTTTGCAAGTCCGACTTGTACCACTGCTACCACAACTGCTTCGTTAATAACATCTTTCCTTCATTAAAATTAGCGAGGGTGATGATGGTAGCAGCAGTGACCCGGTCAGATTATTGGTGTCGCCGTCTGGTATTGTGTTTTAAATGCCCAAGACTAAAATTTTCGTTCGAATTACCAGGCACTGGGGAGTACCTATTACAGTACTGTAGTAATCATAGGAAAGCGGCGTTAAACCCTTAGGCCATACTGAGATTTGTTCCAAGGAAGGAGAGGTAGCTCCCTCTCCTCAGGTGCTTCCTTGCAGGGGTACATTTAGAGGATGTCGGGAAAATATTAACAGACTTTAATTAGTGGAAAGAGTTTTAACCTTGTATGATTGTAATTGTTTTACAGGGTGTTACTGTGAATGTTTTTTTTTTTTTTGAAGGGGGTTAATTTGTGTTGAACGCGGCGCATCTTAGGGACATAATATTTTACTACTAAATGGTCTTTTAATGCCAGCCTTCTGTAAATTTTGTAGCTTGCCGCTCTAGCATGGATGAAGACACAGAGGAAGTATAATGCGATCTTTTATTAGTAAGTAAGTTGCCCATACAGTGGTGAATCATTGTCAGTCAGGGATCTCATTATACTCATTATACATTGTGTGGGTATTTTCTACCATTTCATTAGCATGGAGCACAGGCTGTGGGGGTATCGAGCAGCGTTCTCAGTGGTATGATATAGTTATCACTAGCACTGGTCAGTGCCAAGGGTACCCACTCCTTGGCACAGCTCCCATACTAATCCCGGGGTATATGCCGGGTCAGTTATTTAGCAAAACACTGTATAGATGTACTGTCTGTACATAGTGTATTGTAGTTAACCGTTTATATTTTTTGTACTTTTACCTGAACAGGATTTCATGTAATATCACTATTCTAACATATACGAGGACATTCAACAGCTATCTACTAGAGGTGTCAAATCATCCAGATTGTGATGGCTAGTGTAGGCCAACAGGTTGCTGGCAGCAACAACCTGGTTCAACAGTCTGTTCCTTAATGTTATATATATCAATTGCCTGAGCTTGCTACCATCTGCAGCTCATAAGACTGCCATCCCCACGAGCCCTTTTAGGGCGGGGCAGATGGCAGACCAGAGGCCTAGCTTCTCCCGCCCCGTGAGGGCGGGGAATGTGGCTAGGCCTGGGGACAGTTGGTCCCAAAGATGAGGGGGTACTTGTACCTCCTCCCATGGGAGACTTAAGTCTCGAGACACTCCCCAGATAGGGAGCCAAGGCCGGGTCACCACTACTTGGAAAAGACCCGGGCCGGGAGAGTACCGGCGAATAAAAAAAAAAAATGTTATATATGGTAATAGTCCGGGCTACAAGGGTAGAAAAACCCTTAAACCGGTCGTAGGTATATCACGGTATTGCTGCTGTTTTTTTCAGTAATTATTATTCAAAGACAAATTAAATCCAGTTATTTTTGGTAATTATATTTCTATTCTACAGAGCAAGGTTACACAAAATATTTTTTTCATATCCCCTACAGCATGCCTATGGAAATAGTGAACCCTGATATAATGGGCGAGGATGGTGAGGAAGAGGAAGAAGGAGTAATGGAAGTTTCTGAGACAGAGGAAGAGATGGATGGAAGCAGTCGCAATCAGGAAGGAAGGAAGGAAAAACGGAAACCTTCCATCCAAAGGGAGCTGGCTGATGCTATTGTTCGTCTGGCACCCCTCGAGGAGTTGAGGATCTTGCTCAAGTGTGGTGCCAATGTAAGTCCTGGGTTAATGGTACTATTATACAGGCGCTTCAAACATAATTTCTGCCACACTGTGCAGCTACCATAATCCATATTTTTGAACGTAGGAGCAAGACTCCGCTGCTCTCCAGGCAAAATTCAGTTCAAAATTCAAATGTTTATTTCTCTGTAAGGATTACAATGGGTGGTTTACGTATTATAAAATAATAATTACAAAGGCCACTAGCATGTCCATCTCTGTACATTGTATCATGATGACAAAATTGTTACTATGATTTTTATTCGTCTGAAGCGTTCATTATATAATACGGTATCGCCAGCGTTTTTTTTTTTTTATTAGAATCCTACAAAAAGTTAAGCATATGTTGGGCTCCATAACTAGAAATTAGAGATCATGTGGATAATCAACGTTAAGTTAATACGTATTGACCGGCCCAGATGAACACGGTGGTTCCCTGGTGGCTAAAGTTCTCGCTTCACACACGGAGGGCCCGGGTTCGATTCCCGGCGGGGTGGAAACATTTCGACGTAGTATTTCCTTACCCCTGTTGTCATGTTTACCTTGCAGCAAGTAGGTACCTGGGTGTTAGTCGACTGGTGTGGGTCGCATCCTGGGAACAAGATTGAGAGCTCCAATGGAAATAAGACAGTCTTTCTCGGGTTATCCTGGGTGGCTAACCCTCCGGGGTTAAACATCCGAAGAAAATCTCTTATATTATCACTTGTTCACTTGTCCTGACTTTCAAAGCGGATTTTGGAACTTTGACTTATCCATGGGTATTTTTTTTTATCAGGTGAAGGACACTGTAACCCAGGGCTTGTCCCCTCTACATTATGCTGTGTGGCAGCGGTACCCAGAGGCAGCAGAGTTCCTCATTGATGAAGGTAACTTTTGTCTACTTATACCTATAATATTTACAGTGTGGAGCAAAGTTACAAATTCCTAAGTCTTGTTTGAAGACAATTTTCATACTTCTGATGGGTCCAACTCTACTCTGCTTATTCCCTTCCATCTCTTAATACTTGGGTTAAATTTTTGGGCAGGGTGGATGGTATGGGAGTCTCCTTACACCTGCTGTCCATATTAACCTAGCAGTAAGTAGGTACTTACAAGTTAGTGAGAAGTGGAAATAAGCCATACCAGGCTTTGTTAGGTTATCCTGGATTAAAAGCTCTGAAGAATTCCTTCATTTCTGTATTACCTTGTCCCACAGGTTGTGATATCAATGCGAAAGATGATATAGGTTACACAGCGCTGCATCTGTCAGCAGAACACGGGTACATAGAGATGATGGAGGTGCTGCTCAAGCATGGTGCTCAGGTCAACTTTAACATCCCACCCGAGGACGAGGATGACTTTCCCACAGATGCCTACGACGAGCCTCTCCGTCTGGCTCTTAAGGTGAGCAGCTGCAACTGAGGTGGTGGGTAGCTCAGGGGTGTGACTTCACCTCACAATTGACAAATCTTGAGTTCAATCCCTGGGTCAGCAGATATTTGAATTTCTTTACTCCCCCCCCCCCTACCACTAATCTCCCTTCCCTTTGCTTACCTAGCAGTTAAAATAGGTACTGTATCTTCATGAAAACAATTACAGGCTTTCGTTTTACACTCACTTGGCAGGACGGTTGCTGTCTACAAGCATATATATACACACCCCTCTGGGTTTTCTGCTATTTTCTTTCTAGTTCTTGTTTATTTCCTCTTATCTTCATGGAGAATTTTTAACACATACTTCCTCTCAGTTTTTACACAGGAGGATACCAGCGATATTCCAGAAATGATAAATTATGTAGAACAGGACGATAATAAACTGTGCACGATTAGGGTCACAAGTGACATGGTCCTTAGGCAAATAGATAAATTAAAACCTAACAAATCCCCAGGCCCTGATGAACTGTATGCAAGGGTTCTAAAGGAATGTAAAGAGGAGCTTAGCAAACCTTTGGCTAATCTTTTTAACATATCACTACAACTGGCATGGTGCCAGATAAGTGGAAAATGGCAAATGTGATACCTATTTTCAAAGCAGGTGACAGGTCCTTAGCTTCGAACTATAGACCAGTAAGCCTAACCTCCATAGTGGGGAAAATTTATGGAATCAATAATTGCCGAGGCAGTTCGTAGCCACCTTGAAAAGCATAAATTAATCAACGAATCTCAGCATGGTTTTACAAAGGGGCGTTCCTGCCTTACGAATTTATTAACTTTTTTCACTAAGGTATTTGAGGAGGTAGATCATGGTAATGAATATGATATTATGTATATGGACTTCAGTAAGGCTTTTGACAGGGTCCCACATCAGAGACTATTGAGGAAAATTAAGGCACATGGAATAGGAGAATTTTTTTCCTGGATAGAGGCATGGTTGACAAATAGGCAGCAGAGAGTTTGCATAAATGGGGAGAAATCAGAGTGGGGAAGCGTCACGAGCGGTGTTCCACGGGGGTCAGTGTTGGGCCCCCTGCTGTTCACAATCTACATAAACGACATAGATGAGGGCATAAAGAGCGACATCAGCAAGTTTGCTGATGACACCAAAATAGGCTGTCGAATTCATTCTGACGAGGACATTAGAGCACTCCAGGAAGATTTGAATAGACTGATGCAGTGGTCAGAGAAGTGGCAGATGCAGTTTAATATAGACAAATGCAAAGTTCTAAATGTTGGACAGGACAATAACCATGCCACATATAAACTAAATAATGTAGATCTTAATATTACGGATTGCGAAAAAGATTTAGGAGTTCTGGTTAGCAGTAATCTGAAACCAAGACAACAGTGCATAAGTGTTCGCAATAAAACTAATAGAATCCTTGGCTTCATATCAAGAAGCATAAATAATAGGAGTCCTCAGGTTGTTCTTCAACTCTATACATCCTTGGTTAGGCCTCATTTAGATTATGCTGCTCAGTTCTGGTCACCGTATTACAGAATGGATATAAATGCTCTGGAAAATGTACAAAGGAGAATGACAAAGTTGATCCCAAGTATCAGAAGCCTTCCCTATTTATTTATTTATTTATTTAGAAATTTTAGCATACAAACAGAGGTACAAAAAATACAGGTAAGAGCAGCATGCCAAAGCCACTTATATGCATAGCATTACGGGCTGGCTTAAAATTAACTTAAGATTAACTAAGCAATGATGAAATCAGTGATAAGACATTATTGTAAACAGATAACTATAAAATACAAATGAGTATTACAAAGACAGGTCCTATGGTTGCATGCATTGCTGTTCATTCAGTAGAATGGAGTATTCTGTTAGGTAGTGTATTTAAAAAAAATAACAAAGTTAGGTTTATGAGGATAAACTAAGGGCCCTGAATCTGCACTCTCTAGAAAGACGTAGAATTTGGGGGGATATGATTGAGGTGTATAAATGGAAGACAGGAATAAATAAAGGGGATGTAAATAGTGTGCTGAAAATATCTAGCCTAGACAGGATTCGCAGCAATGGTTTTAAGTTGGAAAAATTCAGATTCAGGAAGGATATAGGAAAGTACATACTGGTTTGGTAATAGAGTTGTGGATGAGTGGAACAAACCCCCAAGTACAGTTATAGAGGCCAGAACATTGTGTAGCTTTAATAATAGGTTGGATAAATACATGAGTGGATGTGGGTGGGTGTGAGTTGGACCTGATAGCTTGTGCTACCAGGTCGGTTGCCGTGTTCCTCCCTTAAGTCAATGTGACCTGACCTGACTAGGTTGGGTGCATTGGCTTAAGCCGGTAGGAGACTTGGACCTGCCTCACATGGGCCAGTAGGCCTGCTGCAGTGTTCCTTCGTTCTTATGTTCTTAAGTGGGACAGAATTCTTCCTCCGTAAGCCATGCGTGTTGTAAGAGGAGACTAAAATGCCGGGAGCAAGGGGCTAGTAACCCCTTCTGTATATATTACTAAATGTAAAAGGAGAAACTTTAGTTTTTCCGTTTGGGCCACCCTGCCTCGGTGGGATACGGCCGGTGTGTTGAAAGAAAGAAGAAATATATATACAGTGGACCCCCGCATAACGATCACCTCCGAATGCGACCAATTATGTAAGTGTATTTATGTAAGTGCGTTTGTACGTGTAAGTTTGGGGGTCTGAAATGGACTAATCTACTTCACAATATTCCTTATGGGAACAAATTCGGTCAGTACTGGCACCTGAACATACTTCTGGAGTGAAAAAATATCGTTAACCGGGGGTCCACTGTATACATATATATATAGTATATATAATATAGTAGGTTGGTAGACAGCAAGCACCCAGGGAGGTACTACCGTCCTGCCAAGTGAGTGTAAAACTGAAGCCTGTAATTGTTTTACACGATGGTAAGATTGCTGGTGTCTTTTTTTATCTGTCTCATACACATGCAAGATTTCAGGTATGTCTTGCTACTTCTACTTACACTTAGGTCACACTACACATACATGTACAAGCATATATATACACACCCCTTTGGGTTTTCTTCTATTTTCTTTCTAGTTCTTGTTCTTGTTTATTTCTTCTTACCTCCATGGGGAAGTGGAACAGAATTCTTCCTCCGTAAGCCATGCGTGTTGTAAGAGGCGACTAAAATGCCGGGAGCAAGGAGCTAGTAACCTCTTCTCCTGTATATATTACTAAATGTAAAAGGAGAAACTTTCGTTTTTCCTTTTGGGCCACCCCGCCTCGGTGGGATACGGCCGGTGTGTTGAAAGAAAGAAAGATGATTGCTGGTGTCTTTTTCATTCTGTCTCATACAGATGCAAGATTTCAGGTGCGTCTTGCTACTTCTACTTACACTTAGGTCACACTACACATACATGTACAAGCATATATATACACCCCTCTGGGCTTTCTTCTATTTTTTTCTAGGTCTTGTCCTTGTTTATTTCCTCTTACCTCCATGGGGAAGTGGAACAGAATTCTTCCTCCGTAAGCCATGCGTGTTGTAAGAGGTGACTAAAATGCCAGAAGCAAGGGGCTAGTAACCCCTTCTCCTGTATAAATTACTAAATTTAAAAAGAGAAACTTTTGTTTTTCTTTTTGGGTCGCCCTGCCTCGGTGGGATACAGCCGGTGCGTTAAAAGAAAGAAAAAGAATAGATTTTTAACTATTTTACATCCACAAAGCTTGAAATTTCACTCTAATATGCATGTAGGTCTAAAAAAAAAAAATACAATTGTGTTACTTGTCTAATTATCATCTATATTCTACATGATGTGCTTAGTTCTCTGCAGATCTTGAAGTATTCATGTGATAGAGTATAAAATGAGATGCTAGTAATTAAAAGATTAAACTGTCAGATTAAACCATACAACGGCAGGATTTGAACTCGCGGTCAGAGAGTCAAAACTCCAGACCGTCGCGTTAGCCACTGGACCAGCTAGCCACAAAAAGATTCGTCCAACTAGGTGTATTTCTACACCATAGGAAGGTTAGCATAGGCACCATTGTGACCACAAATGCAAGTTTTTACAGACGAATCTCCAGCTGGCGTGGCCGTGACGAACTCTAGCTCAAGTCCCCTCACTGCCGTCAACATGACTCAATGTTGTTTGCAATAGTGTCATTACGATTTCGTGAGTCCTGTCAGATTAATAATACATGTACAGGATTACTCTTAAAATGCTATAGTACTTAGCATGCTGTTTGTTTTATGCATAAATTTTACTGACTAAGAGCTGTTATCCTACATCAGCTCATTTTCAAGTTCAGCCCTTACTAAGGTATACAACTATCCACCTGGGATCTTCCCCACACCAGTCGATAAACATCCTGGTACATATCTACTTGCTGCTAGCTGAACAGGGGCAGCAGGTGTAAGGAAACATGCCCAATGTTTCCACATATGCCGTCTTTCCAGAGCTTGAAACAAGAAGGGCCCAGATTAATTTACGGATGGAGGGTGATGTACATGGAAAGTTTCCTTAAATTTGCACCTGTTCACCCAGCTGTAAAGTAGGTATACCTAGAAATTAGTTGGCTTCTTTGGGTCACATTTTAGGAGAACCTTGATCTAAACAAATCATACTGTGTGACTTTGGATATTCTAGGTTTAAAGCCTTACTTTATGAAACCTTCTGACCCCTTCCCCTCAGCATGACCACTTCGAAGCTGCCAAAGTGCTACTGGAGCATGGAGCCAACCCCAACACCAGGTACTTTTTTGGCTCAGAGATCAACTTGGTTAATCCTCTCAACACTCAGCTGCTGCACCTGCTGCTCTCGTATGGTGCTAACCCCAACGCTAGAGACCGACAGGGCTTCACACCTATCATGAAGTGCTGTCGCTTACAACAGGTGGGTCCTTGGAGGCTGATGGCAGCGATGACAGGACTTTTTTTATGACTGGTGCCAAGAACTTCATGGGGTATCTTTCAGTGAAGTTAATGAAACCATTTCATATTTCATCCATGATAGGAACCCTCTGAAAATAAATTTATAGTGAAAAAGTGGTAATTTTCAATACGAAATTGTGTAAGATTGTACAAAAAGTCCTGTTAATAGTGCCTACATTGCATGACACGGCATGGTGTGGCAGCAAGAATTAACAGTTATCGTGTGTACTATTTCATAACAATAGCATTAACTTCTTAATTTGTTTTACAGAGCATGTGATCATTGCTTTATAATTAGTGTTAGGGTAGAATCTCAAACCTATGCTCTTTGCAAGTATGGGCACCTAGCCAATACTAGGCATTGTCTCCCCATAGCTATGACCCTTATGGGTTTAGCACTTGGTTATGATTATAATAATAGTTTCCCCATAACCTGGAGCACCAGGCTTGTGTTAAGCTATTTCATCTCATCCTGTCGCATCCACTGGCCTTCAGAAAGGATTTTAGAATGCTTAACAATACGCAGACGAGCGAAATTATTTACAAACACTATCTAGACCAGGACTCGACCTGTGCACTCTGCATCAGAGTACACAGAGTGGCATTACTTAATTAAATTTTAAGACAATATAGTGCCGCAAAAATGCGTAAATCTGAATACTATATTTTGATACAACACTTATCATTTTAAAAACTTCAAAATTTAGCAAACAGTTTGGCTATTGTCATGGTTGCCATGTAACCCTTGTCTAGTAGCCTTGATTGAGCTACTGTTGGGCATTTTATGTGCTACAGTACCAAACTACAGGAGGGCCCTGCTTTACAGTGCTTCGCCTTACAGCATTTTGCTAATACAGCTGCTTGTTATACCCATTCTTCATTTATTCAGGCTTCCTACAATTAATGTGTTCAATATAAGCTAAGCATGAAAATTTTTTAAGGTAAGTAATGTGTGATACTGTGTATGCATTTTTTAGGCCTAGCTCTATTGCTCACTTAATACATACTATATGATAGTGTAAAGTGAAAGTGAAAAACAAGGCTTTCACTACAGCAGTAGCCAAGAATCTAACCTTCTTTATAAGTGGGGCCTGCCTGTATATTTACCCCTTTTAAATGTGAGAAATGCCCTATGAATTATATAATTTAAAAGTTAACTGTAATTAAAAAATTGAAAGGCATCCTGTAACAGCTTAAGAAAAGTAAAAGCAGCCTCTTTACATAAAAAGATTACATAAGAAGAAGAAGAACATAAGAACGAAGGAACACTGCAGAAGGCCTACTGGCCCATGCGAGGCAGGTCCAAGTCTCCTACCGGCTTAAGCCAATGCACCCAACCTAGTCAGGTCAGGTCACATTGACTTAAGGGAGGAACACGGCAACCGACCTGGTAGCACAAGCTATCAGGTCTAACTCACACCCACCCACATCCACTCATGTATTTATCCAACCTATTTTTAAAGCTACACAACGTTCTGGCCTCTATAACGGTACTTGGGAGTTTGTTCCACTCATCCACAACTCTATTACCAAACCAGTACTTTCCTATATCCTTCCTGAATCTGAATTTTTCCAACTTAAAACCATTGCTGCGAGTCCTGTCTAGGCTAGATATTTTCAGCACACTATTTACATCCCCTTTATTTATTCCTGTCTTCCATTTATACACCTCAATCATATCCCCCCTAATTCTACGTCTTTCTAGAGAGTGCAGATTCAGGGCCCTTAGTCTATCCTCATAGGGAAGGTTTCTGATACATGGGATCAACTTTGTCATCCTCCTTTGTACATTTTCCAGAGAATTTATATCCATTCTGTAATAAGGTGACCAAAACTGTGCAACACTCGAGTTTGGCCTGGTGGCCAAACCTCTCGCTTCCCATGGTGAGGGTCCGGGTTTGATTCCTGGTGAAGGGGTGGAAACATCACACGTATTTCCTTACACCGTTTGTCTATGTTCACCCATCAGTAAAATGGGTACTTGGGTGTTAGTCGATTGGTGTGGGTCACATCCTGGGGCAAAACTGACCTAATTTGCCTGAAATGCTCTGCATAACGAGGGGCTTTCTATATAGTAGTACATATCATTGATGTCAGCTAGGCCTGTATACATTGTACATGTACTTATAATAAATAAAGATAGATATTATTATTATTATTTTTATTATTATTTATTATTTATTATTTTTTATTATTTTTTATTATTTTTTATTATTATTTATTATTATTTATTATTATTATTATTATTATTATTATTATTATTATTATTATTATTATTATTATTATTATTATTATTATTATACTTGTCGAATGATTATGCACTTGGAGTGCACTAACTGATTCATGATTTTTCTTAGTTTAGTGACAATTTAAAGGTATAAATCAAAGGATTATATCAGTGGTTATCCTCAGATTTAAAGTGGGCATTATGCATTATATTAATATCTTCATGGCTTTGAGACTGGTATACAACTCCATTGAAAATGGGTTGGCCAATTATTTTTTGTTAGGAGATTTTTGTTTGAGGAAGATGTGCCTGGTATGTGCCAGCAGGCCTGCTGCAGTGTGCTTCCTTATGTTCTTAATTTATTTACACAAGTCCGTGAGGGTAAGTGTCTGCAGGTGTATTATAGCTGTATGAAGCAGTAAGGATGCAATATATAATTCGTCATGCTTTATTTACTTAAAATTTTAATTTGCTTGAAAAATTAAGTTTCCAAAATTGTGAGTAGTGACTGTGTACCTCAGCTGCCAGACAGTAACCGTTTATTGATTTTTGGTGGTAAACTGTGAAAATTAATATTGAAGTTAAATAACCTAAGCTGAAATAACTAATAATTTTCATATCTGGTTAATGGAGAAATTGACACCCATTGTAGTTTGAAAACAAACTACGTGCATTTAGAAGACAAATTCCTGTATGACTGTGCTTAAAACATTTGTTTCTGATTACCAGTTTTTCAAATTATGCATTTTTTCTATGCACTGTAGTTCTGTGCTTGTCATTTTTATTACTAGAATTAGATTTTTGTTGCCTTTTCACTATCCTACCACTTTGTGCTGAATCCTTGCATTAGCTGGTAAACCAATTTCACTTTAGTTTGCTCCTTTAGTGCTATAGCTAATTCAAAATACCAACCTGCTTTACCTTTCATTTCCTAAATTGTCTTTGCTGGTATAAACAGTTTTCTTCCTACCTTGAACATCATTCTCTCTCGTGAGCTCTTCCTCTCTCTTTCGAAGGACTCGTCAGATGAGATGGAGACCCGTGACAATATCTCTGGGTTGGAGGTCCTTCAGCACTTCGCCCAGACCCTCATGGTGAGTGCTGCTGCTGCTGCTGCTGGGAGGACCTGGTTCTTTCTGCTCTCTCCTGACATTCCCCCCCCCCCTTCCTCCAACAAACACCACTACCCATTTAGTGTCTTTGGGCTTCTATTCCATTTTCTTCGCCACTTAATTTTTTCTTTTTTTAATATACAGTAAGTGAATGTTATGACAAAGATATTGAGGAGTTTGGCATAAGCCATGTTAGTTTTTCCAGTTTTCAATTAGCTCAAGTATGTTACTTATAATTATCTAGCCATGCATGCTGTACCCAATGCATAATGTTATATGTATTTAATTTTGCAAAAAATTAGAGAAGTATTCTTATAAGATAGTAATTAATATAAGCAGCATCACTACGATAATTTCCCCAGGGTCTTAATTATTTTATTCACATTTTTCATTCTACAAAAGATATAAGTATTTACATGTCTCTTATGTCCTTGTTTGTTGATGCTGAGTTTTCTCTTCAAAGTGCATCTTGAATATTCACGTTAAGCTATGCACTTGTTTAGGGACTCATAACTTGTTACAGCTTACAGCTCCAAATAAAAAGTACCAGGGTTTGATTCTTGGGCAAGAGGAGGCATGTAGGCAAATTTCTTAACAATCATTGCTATCACTTAGTAAGAGGGTTATCTAGGATTTAGTTGGCTGTTGTGGGCCGTATCCTATGGTAGAGAACGTAAAGGAAATACAGAAATAAGCCACACTCCCTGGATTTATTGGGTTACCCTGAGTTAACCTTTTGGGGGTTAGTTGGTTAGTAATACAAAGAGGCTCTTCTAGGGGTGTACTAAATTACGTCATATGCAACTTGTATGTAATACACTCGCTCACACTACTGCACAACTGGTACAAAAGCTCGAGGAGCAGTCAGGAATAATAGGAAAAGCACCACAATGGATCAGAAATACCTGACAGGTAGAAAGTAAGAACAGCATATAAAATACTGAGAGGAATTGACAAGGTGAGCAGGGGCAGACTGTTTGAGATGAGATACAGCAATGAGAGGGCATAACTGGTAGTTGAAAACTTGGATGAGTCGTATACAGATGTTAGGAAGTATTTCTTCAGCCTTTGGGTTGTCAGGAAGTGTAACAATCTGGAAAGTGAAGTAGTAGACAGAATCCATACATAGCTTTAAGAAGAGGTATGATAAGGCTCTTAGAGCCAGGAGAGAGTGGATCTAGTAGCAACCAACAGAGAGGCAGGGCCAGAAGCTGTGACCCAACCCCTGCAACCACATAGGGGTGAGTACACACACTTGCTCGGTCACTCTTGTAATTCAGATTTTTTCCATATTCAAAATTAATTATGGTGTAGTGCTAGACTTTCAAACAGTAATGTCCAAGTCCTATTTTCTTAATCATGTTCAATTTCCACAGATTCCTTCACACCTTATTATCAGAGAGCATGTTTCAACACACTTTGTTACTATAGCCAAAACACTCCACACTGTGAACCTCAATATGCATTCAAGTTAAATTTTGATGCATTAAAATTTAAAATATTCAGGAGCAAAAACCTACTTATTGTGTACTCAGGGTTAAACATTACTGCTTCAGGTTAATTTTAAACATTACTCGGAAACAAATTGTACCATATATTTTTCAGTATTTCTAATTAGACATATTAACCTCATGAGTCCACACTTACAGTAGTTAGCTTTGCAAATTAAAGTTCATCTTCACCTGGAAATTTAGCTTAATGCAAGAGAATACAAGTGGACAGTGTGGCATGGTGTTGGCCATAAGATTTTCTTTTGAATATTATATGGAAGGGCAAAGGAACCAGGTCTTGAATTATAGCCTCCTAGACTACCTCACATCTGACACCAACTGGACCTATCTAACCCAGCTAATAAGATTCACAGTTTTTAATAGGTTGCTGAATTTATTTCATTATTAACAATAATATTAGATTCTCTTGTATTTAAGGTATGGTACTGTATTTGTCTTAAGATACTCAAACTTTATTGTATAATTACCCTGATCTGACTTCACAAGGTAGCTTACGACTTTTAGTGTTTCAGAGAAAGTTTATAGTACTTTTGAAGGCAGTTTTTTGGATAAATTGCAGGGTCAAATTCTTTAAGAAGCCATGAAAACATTAAAGATTAGTGATGGGTCCTGGAGGTGTCGGATGGCTTATTAGTGTAGTCTCTCTGCCGGCATTGGCTATAAATTTAAAAACAAAATTTAGATATTTGTTGTTTTTGTGCATGTAGTCTTGTCTTTTTATTGCTTTACTATGATTCCTTGTTATTTATTAAAAGCAATATTCAGTGCCGGCAAGCAGCTTCACTCACTGTGATATATTTTTTATTTATGTACACCTGTAAAGTGATTGCCAGGAGAGTAACCAGAGATCATGTATGTAGTTGTCTCTGCAAGGAATCTGCTTTTGAACCTGCATCCTCTTTGTGCTGCTGTTCTGCCCTTACATTTTGTAATAAAATTGCAAAATGAAGTGTGGCAGCTCCATCATACCAATGCTAATTTTTCTTTTACCTTTACCAATTGGAATTCCCCTCCCCCTCTCCTTAAGGGAGGTTCTTTGATGCTGGTCAGGGGCTTTTGACCCAAGGAATTTAACCTGACTTCTCTTCTTTAGATTAAACCTGATTTCCTCTTGTTACCCAAGGTGTTGTTTGGCCCCTGTGGGTATAGACATTCCCCTACCCCCACCCTCATGAATGAAATAAAATGAAGTAAAAAGTGTTGAAGTTATTTTTTGCAGCTCGTTCTCAGGCTGAGTGTACAGGATGACTGCTCTCACAGCCCAAGTAAGACGACTGGTTAACAAGATGGCCTACATCATCAATGTTGATCCATAGGTAGTCTTTTTACTTTTAACTGGCACATTTGTTAATACCAGTACATTTACAATATATTAAAAATTGGTTTAATGACAAAAATAGTTAACCCTAATGGTTTCTACTTTTTTTTCATGATAAACTGAGAATTGACATGCCACAGTATTAGCCAGTGGTTTGTCATCTTGAAAAGAGATGGTGGGCCAAAGTTTAAATAATTTATGGCCTTGATAAGACTCAACACCCCATAGTTAACAACCTCGTGGTGATAGTACAGGGTGTTTCACTCATAGGAGGCCCTGAGTTGGTGCTCCCATAATTACAACCATTTTGTTTGTACATTATGTTTGTAGTAAACGATAACTCGTGGCCTACTACAAGTAGGAGGCACAGAGTTATCGTTTACTACAGATATACAAGCAAGACAGTCACAACTATGGGAGTATAAACTAGGTGCCTAAAGTGAAACACCTTGTACAACAGAGTTAATTCGTCCTTGATCAAGAATGTTCCCTATACAGAGCAATTGCAGTCCTTGGTGAGCTTGTATACCTTGTAGTCCATAGTTACTGCCTGTTGTTCCTTTACTTGAGATGTATCTTCTACTCGATGGCACTATAATTCACGTGCCAGTAACACTGTTCCCTAGTCTATTATTCTTGGTGGTTAGTAATGTTAGTATAGTCAGCACTACTCAGCTTAAATCTATGGTCACAGTAAGCTTAGTATAGTCAGTTCTTCACTATTTTCCTCTTGTATGCATGAAAGGTTTGGATTGGTTTTAGCATCAGATTTGAACATGGTGTAGTATTTAATTACTACTATTTTAAAGACATAATTATATCAAATGTTGAAAATTAAAATGTAAACTTCAATTTATAACACAGTTGACCAGTTTTAAGACAAAACTGAAAGGATAGCATTTTTTTCATTATTATGGAGTTTTAAGTCAGATACTGGCACAAGTGCAGATCTACTTCTTTCTTCTTTCAGCGTACGAGCCGTATCCCACCGAGGTGGGGTGGCCCATAAGGAAAAATGAAAATTTCTCCTTTCAAATTTAGTAATATATACAGGAGAAGGGGTTACTAGCCCCTTGCTCCCGGCATTTTAGTCGCCTCTTACGACACGCATGGCTTACGGAGGAAGAATTCTGTTCCACTTCCCCATGGAGACAAGTGCAGTTATACTACCTATAATTCTTTGGACCTGCAGAATGATAGTTTTGGGGATTCATTGTTCTATTTATATAATCTTCTTTTAGATCTGCCTCTTGTTCAGAGCAAACCTTCAAGGGATAACCATACTCATTCTCAAGTACATAATTGATTTTGATCTTATTTGTACCTTTCCTAAAATACTGGCTTTTATTTCATTTAATTCTTATATTCTGGCTGATTCTTATATTCTGGCAAACTTTTTAATGTTTTAATGCATATTTGATGTGCTTTCCTTTTTCAATAGGGACTTAAGCAGCTCCTATTGCACCTGCCAAGTTATAGTGTATATACAAACCTCTGTTGGAGCCTGATTGATCTTTACCAGCATTTAAAACTGTTGGATTAGTCTGTACTGTACCTAAACCTGTACTAAACGCATTATACAGTGGAACCTCGGCTTACAAATTTAATTCGTTCCGTGATCTTGTTGGTATCCTGAGTTGTTTGTATGCTGAGTCAATTTTCCTCATTTAAATTAATTGAAATGCAATTAATTTGTTCCAGCCTCTCAGGAGGCATGACAAAATAATGCTAATATCAACTCTATGGCTTATTTTTTTTTTTTTTTTTTTTTTTTTTTTTTTTTTTATCACACTGGCCGATTCCCACCAAGGCAGGGTGGCCCAAAAAAAGAAAAACTTTCACCATCATTCACTCCATCACTGTCTTGCCAGAAGGGTGCTTTACACTACAGTTTTTAAAATGCAACATTAACACCCCTCCTTCAGAGTGCAGGCACTGTACTTCCCATCTCCAGGACTCAAGTCCAGCCTGGCGGTTTCCCTGAACCCCTTCATAAATGTTACTTTGCTCACACTCCAACAGCACGTCAAGTATTAAAAATCACTTGTCTCCATTCACTCCTATCAAACATGCTCACGCATGCCTCCTGGAAGTCCAAGCCCCTTGCACACAAAACCTCCTTTACCCTCTCCCTCCAACCTTTCCTAGGCCGACCCCTACCCTGCCTTCCTTCCACTACAGACTGATACACTCTTGAAGTCATTCTGTTTCGCTCCATTCTCTCTACATGTCCGAACCACCTTAACAACCCTTCCTCAGCCCTCTGGACAACAGTTTTGGTAATCCCGCACCTCCTCCTAACTTCCAAACTATGAATTCTCTGCATTATATTCACACCACATTGCCCTCAGACATGACATCTCCACTGCCTCCAGCCTTCTCCTCGTTGCAACATTCATCACCCATGCTTCACACCCATGTAAGAGCGTTGGTAAAACTATACTCTCATACATTCCCCTCTTTGCCTCCAAGGACAAAGTTCTTTGTCTCCACAGACTCCTAAGTGCACCACTCACCCTTTTCCCCTCATCAATTCTATGATTCACCTCATCTTTCATAGACCCATCCGCTGACACGTCCACTCCCAGATATCTGAATACATTCACCTCCTCCATACCCTCTCCCTCCAATCTGATATCCAGTCTTTCATCACCTAATCTTTTTGTTATCCTCATAACCTTACTCTTTCCTGTATTCACTTTTAATTTTCTTCTTTTGCATACCCTGGAGTTTACCTGGAGAGAGTTCCGGGGGTCAACGCCCCCGCGGCCCGGTCTGTGACCAGGCCTCCTGGTGGATCAGAGCCTGATCAACCAGGCTGTTGCTGCTAGCTGCACGCAAACCAACGTACGAGCCACAGCCCGGCTGATCCGGAACTGACTTTAGGTGCTTGTCCAGTGCCAGCTTGAAGACTGCCAGGGGTCTGTTGGTAATCCCCCTTATGTGTGCTGGGAGGCAGTTGAACAGTCTTGGGCCCCTGACACTTATTGTATGGTCTCTTAACGTGCTAGTGACACCCCTGCTTTTCATTGGGGGGATGGTGCATCATCTGCCAAGTCTTTTGCTTTCGTAGTGAGTGATTTTCGTGTGCAAGTTCGGTACTAGTCCCTCTAGGATTTTCCAGGTGTATATAATCGTGTATCTCTCCCTCCTGCGTTCCAGGAAATACAGGTTTAGGAACCTCAAGCGCTCCCAATAATTGAGGTGTTTTATCTCCGTTATGCGTGCCGTGAAAGTTCTTTGTACATTTTCTAGGTCGGCAATTTCACCTGCCTTGAAAGGTGCTGTTAGTGTGCAGCAATATTCCAGCCTAGATAGAACAAGTGACCTGAAGAGTGTCATCATGGGCTTGGCCTCCCTAGTTTTGAAGGTTCTCATTATCCATCCTGTCATTTTTCTAGCAGATGCGATTGATACAATGTTATGGTCCTTGAAGGTGAGATCCTCCGACATGATCACTCCCAGGTCTTTGACGTTGGTGTTTCGCTCTATTTTGTGGCCAGAATTTGTTTTGTACTCTGATGAAGATTTAATTTCCTCATGTTTACCATATCTGAGTAATTGAAATTTCTCATCGTTGAACTTCAAATTCATCCACCAATCTCTACAACTTCTCTTCAGAATCTCCAAAGAGCACAGTGTCATCAGCAAAGAGCAGCTGTGACAACTCCCACTTTGTGTGATTCTTTATCTTTTAACTCCATGCCTCTTGCCAAGACCCTCACATTTACTTCTCTTACAACCCCATCTATAAATATATTAAACAACCACGGTGACATCACACATCCTTGTCTAAGGCCTACTTTTACTGGGAAATAATTTCCCTCTTTCCTGCTTTCAGTAACCTACCTCATACACCATACACCTGCAACATCTGTCACATTGCCCCCCTATCCACCCTGTCATACGCCTTTTCCAAATCCATAAATGCCACAAAGACCTCTTTAGCCTTATCTAAATACTGTTCACTTATGTGTTTCACTGTAAACACCTGGTCCACACACCCCCTACCTTTCCTAAAGCCTCCTTGTTCATCTGCTATCCTATTCTCCGTCTTACTCTTAATTCTTTCAATAATAACTCTACCATACACTTTACCAGGTACACTCAACAAACCACTCCAACACTACATTTTTAAATCTACCCCATACCTCTTTGACCCCATTGCCTATGCTCTCATTAGCCCATCTATCCTCCAATAGCTGTTTGTATCTTACCCTAACTGCCTCCTCTTTTAGTTTATAAACCTTCACCTCTCTCTTCCCTGATGCTTCTATTCTCCTTGTATCCCATCTACCTTTTACTCTCAGTGTAGCTACAACTAAAAAGTGATCTGATATATCTGTGGCCCCTCTATAAACATGTACATCCTGAAGTCTACTCAACAGTCTTTTATCTACCAATACATAATCCAACAAACTACTGTCATTTCGCCCTACATCATATCTTGTATACTTATTTATCCTCTTTTTCCTAAAATATGTATTACCTATAACTAAACCCCTTTCTATACAAAGTTCAATCAAAGGGCTCCCATTATCATTTACACCTGGCACCCCAAACTTGCCTACCACACCCTCTCTAAAAGTTTCTCCTACTTTAGGAGTTATCTATCACAATTCATCTAATATGACATAATAAACAATATTAATAACACAGAAACATGATATATACTCCAGAATGAATAAAATAGGCCATAATATGGCAAGTGATGGTGACACTGGCAGCGGCAGAATGCATCCGCTATTTACTCTCCCACTCTAGTATCTTCCCAGCCCATAACCCCACACCAAGCTTGTGTTTATCTATGATTAGTGGTGAGGATGTCACATATGCAACCACCAGGTGTGGTCAAGACAGATGTATATATAGGTGAAGACATGATCACTGTGGTCACAGTGGTGGTTGTGGTGGTGGCCACAGTGGTAGTTGTGGTGGCGGCTGTGGCGGCCAGCTGCCCTCCACTATGCTGCTGCCTTCTCCGTTTCTCTAGCTTTTTTCATAGTTTCTAATAGCTTCTTGCTGATTGTATGCAAATACTGTCTCTTTGGGTGAGGCATTATGTAAGAAATTTGTACAATACAGTGGACCCCCGGTTAACAATATTTTTTCAATCCAGAAGTATGTTCAGGTGCCAGTACTGACCGAATTTGTTCCCATAAGGAATATTGTGAAGTAGATTAGTCCATTTCAGACCCCCAAACATACACGTA
The DNA here is from genome assembly GCF_038502225.1 of Cherax quadricarinatus. Taxonomy (NCBI): domain Eukaryota; kingdom Metazoa; phylum Arthropoda; class Malacostraca; order Decapoda; family Parastacidae; genus Cherax; species Cherax quadricarinatus. The sequence goes on along the minus strand of NC_091300.1, from coordinate 5,662,702 downwards.
CAAACGCACTTACATAAATACACTTACATAATTGGTCGCATTCGGAGGTGATCGTTATGCGGGGGTCCACTGTATAAGACAAAATTACGCATCCCAAGGGTCTGCTGCGATCACTCAGTGGCACACCACCTCTTCCTTTTGACTCTTGGTTGGCACTGAGATAGCTGTGGTCATAGCAGCTGTACCTACAGCCACCCAGAGGGTTACCAATTTCTGTTTTGAAGCATTTGGCACAAAAATATGAAAAAAAAAATAGGAAAGTCTAAAAATGACAACATATTATATTTTATTATTATTAGTAGTAGTAGTAGTACGTATGTATTACAGTGGACCCCTGGTATTTGATATTAATCCGTTCCTGAGAGCTCATCGAATACCGATAATATCGAAAACCGAATCAATTTTCCTCCTAAGAAATAATGGAAATCAAATTAATCTGTGCAAGACCCCCAAAAGTATGAAAAAAAAATTTTTACTACATGAAATACAGTGGACCCCCGGTTAACGAACTTTTTTAATTCCAGTAGTATGTTCAGGTGCCAGTACTGACCGAATTTTTTCCCATAAGGAATATTGTGAAGTAGATTAGTCCATTTCAGACCCCCAAACATACACGTACAAACGCACTTACATAAATACACTTACATAATTGGTCGCATTTGGAGGTGATCGTTAAGCGGGGGTCCACTGTATTAAGTTTAATGCAACAGAATAATTACAATAACAATAAAATAATTGACACTTACCTTTAATGAAGATTTGGTGATGATTGATGGGATGGGAGGAGGGGAGAGGTGTTAGTGTTTAGAAGGGGAATCCCCTTCCATTAGGACTTGAGGTAGCAAGTCCTTTTCCAGGGTTACTTCCCTTCTTTTAATGCCACTAGGACCAGCTTGAGAGTCGCTGGACTTCTGTCGCACAACATAACTGGCAGCCTCACCATGCCTAATCACACTATGTATGCCACTACGATTCTTAAATCTTTCAAACCAACCTTTGCTGGCCTTAAATCCACTCACATCACCACTAGTTGCAGGCAATTTCTTTACCAAATCGTCATGCAACTGCCTAGCCTTTTCACAAATGATTGCTTGAGAGATGCTATCTCCTGCTATCTGTTTTTCATTTATCCACACCAATAACAATCTCTCAACATTTTCTAACACTTGAGGTCGCTGTTTCGTAATCACAGTTGCACCTTTTGCAAGAACAGCTTCCTTGATTGCCGTTTTCCTGGTCACTATAGTAGAGATGGTTGATTGGGGTTTATTATACAACCTGACCAGCTCCGACACACGCACTCCACTTTCGTACTTTGCAATTATCTCTTTCTTCATTTCATAAGTCATTAGCGACTTTTTCTCGAAGGGTTGGCACTAGAAGCTTTCTTGGGGCCCATGGTGACTTATTTTGCAGAAACAAGCACCAAACACAGTGATAATATGGAATGTACCGAATGTATCCTTAGATGCGCACACACTGGCTGGCTTGTAAACACTAGCACACATGGGGCAGTTCAGGCCACACGTGGACAGGTTTCGTACGAATCGTATCGAATACCGGGTTTTCAATCGAATACCGAGGAAAAATGTTTGCGTTAAAATGCATCGAAAACCGGATTTATCGAATACCGATGCCATCGAATACCGGGGGTCCACTGTACATGTATTATTATTACGTGTGTATTATAATTATTTTTTTTTTTCAACAAACCAGCCTTATCCCACCAAGGCAGGGTGGTCCAAAAAAAAAAAACGAAAGTTTCTCTTATTAAATTTAGTAATTTATACAGGAGAAGGGGTTACCAGCCCTTTGCTCCTGGCATTTTAGTCGCCTCTTACAGCACTTGTGGCTTACGGAGGAAGAATTCTGTTCCACTTCCCCATGGAGATAGGAAATAAACAAGAACAAGAACTAGTAAGAAAATAGAAGAAAACCCAGAGGGGTGTGTATATATATGCTTGTACATATATGTGTAGTGTGACCTAAGTGTAAGTAGAAGTAGCAAGACGTACCTGAAATCTTGCATGTTTGAGACAGAAAAAAAGACACCAGCAATCCTACCATCATGTAAAACAATTACAGGCTTTTGTTTTACTTGGCAGGATGGTAGTACCTCCCTGGGTGGATTATTATTATTATTATTATTGTTAATTTAGGGAACTGGAGCACAGATCCAATTCCATAGATCAAGAGCCCATCACCACATACTAATAATAATAATAATTATTATAACAATAATAGTGTAATAATAATTAATAATAATAATACTATGTAATAATAACAATAAGGAGAAACTTCAAAAGGCTGCCAGTAGTTGGTGCCACCATCAGCAAAACATTCTTAACCACTACTAGTACACTTTTCACCTGTCTAGACTTAAGTAGTCTATAAGTACATATTAGGTTAAATCTGCCTGAAATGCCTCAGCATGATAGTGGCTTTCTTTGCTCCAATCATATTATGATATGTAAACACATTGTAACCTTTGCAAAGAAATAAATATTTTTATTTATTTATTTTAAGGAACCTCCCTTGAAGGGGAAGTTCGCATCCTGAAATTTCCTTTGTATCCAGAAGCAAAAAATCGACCAAACGACGGTTCGTATCCTGAAAAATTCGCATGGTGGGGCGTTCGTAAGCTGAGGTTCCACTGTACTTCCAATAACTATTTTGTTTTAGGTTTCTTGTGACTTTAACATATTTATACTAATCTTTACCGTGACTTGACATATCAAGCTGCAGGTCTCTTCACATTGTTAATAAACTATTTAATAAATGTGACAGTATATTAAGACTTTAATTTGGTCCTGATTTTTACTCAGCTCCATGCTTGTACTGTACCTCATTCACATTGATTTAACAAATGTTTTCCCATTCTTCTGGTATAACTGCTCCATTGACCTGATTTATTGGCTACCTCTTGTTATTCCCTGCCTACTTATTGAGCCTTGTGCTTTGACTTGTGTGGAGTGGAAGAGGGCTCGGTTAACATTGATCCCATCCAACTTTTCATGGTCATTGGTTTGCCAACATTTTCCTTGGACCTCTTTTCTGCATCTGATCTGACCTTTTACCCTTGCCTCATGTCTCTTCTTGCCAAGTCTGCCCCAGCCTTCTGTCAGTGCCTCTTACTCAGGCTCCTGCCTTACCATTCAGCAAAGTCTCTTACCTAGTGTATTTTTTTTTTGTATCTGAATCTTCCTGACTGCAGCCTCTTGCCCCGGTCTTTGGTTTCTGACTTCTGCAAGAGGTCACGATCTGCATTTTTCATCTACAGGGTCTGGAGGCAGTTCTTCTACTCATCTCATTTGGTGCCAACGTCAATGCTCGCACAGAAGCTCGCCATGACTATAGGTGAGACCAAGTTTAATTTTGCCCTGAAGCAGCATACTGTACATGCATCCCTCTGTCTGAAACTGCATGTGAAAGGGTGTATTCTTACCTTATATGTAGAGCTTCTTTCACTTTGTTTAATAAAAAACCTTGGTGATGAAATGAGCAAAACTATGTATGCTACTAAGGCTTTGCAAAAGACTTGTCTGCTTTTCTAAGTATTTTCTTTTCAATTATATCTAGCAGCATGATGTTTGGATTGTCAACATGACATAATTTTCCAGTGTAAATCAGCAAATCTTCCTTAGGTTTGTTTCTTCAAATGTTTGAACCCTAATTTTCAGCCACAATTTAAATTTCCAAACAATTTTCTTTAAATCCCCTTATTTCTCTTGTATCTATCTATTAATAATAAAATTGTTTGCTTGTTAATTAGATGGGAGTATCCTTATTAGCCTGTTGAATTATATCTCTGAATTTATTAGTCAAGAACAAGGTACAACATAAAATATCTTCCCTTTCCCTATTCAACTTGCAGTGTTCTTGTAATGATCATGTTTCATATCACAAACAGTAATGCTCTGAACATATTTTTGAACTCCCTGTAAAGTGTTCTGGTTAATAAAACTGGCTTGTATTACTACTGTAGTATGAAGTTATGGTAAGTGTTTCATTAATATTTCTATTACTACACTTGTAACAATATACAGTGGACCCCCGGTTAACGATATTTTTTCACTCCATGAGTATGTTCAGGTGCCAGTACTGACCGAATTTGTTCCCATAAGAAATATTGTGAAGTAGATTATTCCATTTCAGACCCCCAAACATACACGTACAAACGCACTTACATAAATACACTTACATAATTGGTCACATTCGGAGGTAATCGTTATGCGGGGGTCCACTGTACATATATATTAACACATTGACTGTTTCCCACCAAGGCAGGGCGGCCCAAAAAAGAAACTTTCATCATCACTCTCTCGATCACTGTCTTGCCAGAGGCATGCTTACACTACAGTTATAAAACTGCAACATTAACACCCCTCCTTTAGAATGCCGGCACTGTACTTCCCATCTCCAGGAATCAAGTTTGGCATGCCGGTTTCCCTGAATTCCTTCATAAGTGTTACCTTGCTAACACTCCATCAGCACGTCAAGTCCTAAAAAACCATTTGTCTCCACTTGCTCCTATCTAACACGCTCACACATGCTTGCTGGAAGTCCAGGCCCCCCTCACACAAAACCTCCTTTACCCCCCTCCCTCCAACCTTACCTAGGCTGACCCCTACCCCACCTTCCCTCCACTACAGATTTATCTACTCTCGAAGTCATTCTATTTCAGTCCATCCTCTCTACATGTCCAAACCATCTTGATAACCCCTCCTCAGCCCTCTGGATAATAGTTTGGTAATCCCACACCTCTTCCTAATCTCCAAACTATGGATTCTCTGCATTATATTCACACCACACATTGCCCTCAGACATGACATCTCCACTGCCTCCAGCCTTCTCCTTGTTGCAACATTCACAACCCATGTCTCACACCCATAAAAGAGCGTTGGTATAACTGTACCCTCATGCATTCCCCTATTTGCTTTCATGGATAAAGTTGTGTGTTTCCACAGACTCCTCAATGCACCACTTACCTTTTTCCCTTTGTTAATTCTATGATTCACCTTGTCCTATATACACTGATGGATCTAAACAGGAGTCTTGTGGCAGGGCTGCATCTGCTCTTGTTGCCACCTCCCTAGTTAAGAATGATAATAAATTTGTTAAGTTAGGCATAAGAATTAACAACTGGGCATCTACACTTCAAACTGAGTTATTTGCAATCCTAATGGCGCTAAAGCTAACCTATGACACTGAGCTTGACTCTATCATCATTACTGATTCTGTCATCATTGAAGGCTCTTGACTCGTATAATAACCCCAATAACATGCTCTTGGGGTGTACTCACCTAATTGTACTCACCTAATTGTGGTTGCAGGGGTCGAGACTCAGCTCCTGGCCCCGCCTCTTCACTGATCGCTACTGGATCCTCTCTCTCTCTGCTTCCTGAGTTTTGTCATACCTCTTCTTAAAACTATGTATGGTTCCTGCCTCCACTACTTCACTTGCTAGGCTATTCCACTTGCTGACAACTCTATGACTGAAGAAATACTTCCTAACGTCCCTGTGACTCGTCTGAGTCTTCAGCTTCCAGTTGTGACCCCTTGTCCCTGTGTCCCCTCTCTGGAACATCCTATCTCTGTCCACCTTGTCTATTCCCCGCAGTATCTTGTATGTCGTTATCATGTCTCCCCTGACCCTTCTGTCCTCCAGTGTCGTCAGTCCGATTTCCCTTAACCTTTCCTCGTACGACATTCCCTTGAGCTCTGGGACTAGCCTTGTTGCAAACCTTTGTACTTTCTCTAACTTCTTGACGTGCTTGACCAGGTGTGGGTTCCAGACTGGTGCTGCATACTCCAGTATGGGCCTAACATACACAGTGTACAGTGTCTTGAACGATTCCTTATTAAGGTATCGGAACGCTATTCTCAGGTTTGCCAGGCACCCGTATGCTGCAGCGGTTATTTGGTTGATGTGTGCCTCCGGTGATGTGCTCGGTGTTATGGTCACCCCAAGGTCTTTCTCCCTGAGTGAGGTCTGTAGTCTTTGTCCACCTAGCCTATACTCTGTCTGCGGTCTTCTTTGCCCCTCCCCAATCTTCATGACTTTGCATTTGGATGGATTGAATTCGAGAAGCCAGTTACTGGACCACATGTCCAGCCTCTCCAGGTCTCTTTGCAGTCCTGCCTCATCCTCGTCCGATTTAATTCTTCTCATCAACTTCACGTCATCTGCGAACAGGGACACTTCAGAGTCTATTCCTTCCATCATGTCGTTCACATATATCAAAAATAGCACTGGTCCTAGAACTGACCCCTGGGGGACCCCGCTCGTAACAGGCGCCCACTGTGATACCTCTTCACGTACCATGACTCGTTGCTGCCTCCCTGTCAGGTATTCCCTTATCCATTGCAGTGCCCTTCCTTTTACGTGTGCCTGATCCTCCAGCTTCTGCACTAATCTCTTGTGGGGAACTGTGTCAAAGGCCTTCCTGCAGTCTAGGAAAACGCAATCTACCCAACCCTCTCTCTCGTGTCTTACTTCTGTTACCTTGTCATAAAACTCCAGGAGGTTTGTGATACAAGATTTGCCTTCCATGAACCCATGCTGGTTTTCATTTATAATCTTGTTCCTTTCCAGGTGTTCGACCACTCTCCTCCTGATAATCTTCTCCATGACCTTGCACACGATACATGTCAGAGACACAGGTCTGTAGTTTAGTGCCTCGTTTCTGTTTCCTTTCTTAAATATGGGGACTACATTAGCTGTCTTCCATTTCTCAGGTAGTTGCCCAGTTTCAAGGGATGTGTTGAAGATTGTGGTTAGAGGCACACACAGCATCTCTGCTCCTTCTCTAAGGACCCATGGGGAGATGTTGTCCGGTCCCATCGCCTTTGAGGTGTCAAGGTCACTTAAGAGCTTCTTCACCTCCTCCTCAGTTGTTCGTATGTCATCCAACACTTGTTGGTATATTCCCTCTTGATGTTCCCTTCTGTTCTGTCTTCCCACAGCCCTTCCTGTCTCTACTGTAAAAACTTCCTTAAATCTCCTGTTCAGCTCCTCACATACCTCCTGATCATTTCTTGTGAGTTCTCCACCTTCTGTCCTTAATCTGATCACCTGGTCTTTGACTGTTGTCTTCCTCCTGATGTGGCTATACAACAGTTTCGGGTCAGTCTTGATTCTCGATGCTATGTCATTTTCATACTGTCGCTGGGCCTCCCTCCTTACCTGTGCGTACTCATTCCTGGCTCTGTGACTGATCTCCCTATTTTCGTGTGTTCTCTGCCTTCTGTACTTTTTCCATTCTCTATTGCACTTTGTTTTTGCCTCCTTACACCGTCGGGTGAACCAGGGGCTTGTTCTGGTCTTCCAGTTGTTACTGTTGCCCTTGGGAATGAACCTTTCCACTGCCTCCTTGCATTTTGTTGCTACATATTCCATCATTTCATTTACTGGCTTTCCTGCCAGTTCTCTGTCCCACTGGACCTCCCGCAGGAAGTTCTTCAACCCTATGTAGTCCCCTCTTTTATAGTCAGGTTTTTCCCATTCTACTCCTGTTATTCTCTCCACTTGCAGCTCTACTATGTATTCAAAGCACAGAACCACGTGGTCGCTAGCTCCTAGGGGACTCTCATACTTGATGTCCTCAATGTCTGAGCTGCCCAGGGTGAACACAAGGTCCAATCTTGCTGGTTCATCCTCCCCTCTCACTCTGGTAGTGTCCTTAACATGTTGGTGCATGAGGTTTTCCAGCACCACGTCCAACATCCTGGCTCTCCATGTTTCGGGACCCCCATGTGGCTCGAGGTTTTCCCAGTCAATCTCCCTGTGGTTGAAATCCCCCATAACCAGCAACTTTGCTCTGCTGGAGTGAGCTCTTCTTGCCACCTCAGCAAGTGTGTCCACCATTGCTCTGTTGCTCTCTTCATATTCCTCTCTTGGCCTCCTGCAGTTCTGTGGTGGATTATACATCACTGCAATGACCACTTTGTGTTCCCCCGACTGAAGTGTACCTGCTATGTAGTCTCTTTCTCCCGTCTCGTCTATTCCTTCCATTTTCTCGAATTTCCATCTGTTTTTTACGAGCAGAGCAACCCCACCTCCCCCCCTGCCCCTTCTATCTTTCCTCATGATCTGGTATCCTGGTGGGAAGATTGCATCTGTTATTGTCTCCATGAGTTTTGTTTCTGTGTATGAGTTTGTGTGTGTGTGTGTGTGTGTGTGTGTGTGTGTGTGTGTGTGTGTGTGTGTGTGTGTGTGTGTGAGAGAGAGAGAGAGACTCAGCAATCAACATTTGCACCAATAACTCACTACAGTTGTGACCGGGTGTGGAAGTGTGAATTGCTCATTACTCTAAAATTTGTTTATGATTGCAGCCATGTATAAACGTAAGTAACCATTCTTACAGTATTCATTACCTTTGTAACTTGAGTTCATTATCTTTGTAACTTGTGAGTTCATTACCTTGTACCTAGTTCAGCCATCCAAACTTTGGAGCCCGGTCCCTGGACCCATTGTGTACCTCTGTAATCTGTAAATACCTTTGTAACTTGTCATGATTGTGACTAGACCTACCTGGAGTTCATTACCTTTGTAAATTGTGAATTCATTACCTCTGTAACTTGCTCAGCTATCAAAACTTTGAGGCCCAGTCCCTGGACCCATTATGTACCTCTGTAATCTTTTGACTACCGCCCACAGGATGGGTATGGGGTGCATAATAAACATATTAAACTAAACTAACTAACATGCTCATTGGAGAAGCCAGGTATAGATACTCAAAAATCAGGGACAAAGGAATTAATGTACAGTTGCTATGGATCCCATCACACATTGGATTACTCCTTCACGATAAAGTTGATATGTTAGCCAAGAAGAGTACCCAGAAGGAGAATGTAGAATATAACTTTGGTATAACTGTGTCTAGCATTAGGAATAATATTAGGAGAGAAGTAAATAATGAAAATGATTGTTATAGGAATGCAATTAGAAGCCTGAGTAGATCTATAACCCACTATGATAACATGAACGTAGATAAGTATGTTTATGGAGCAACGTGCAATGTGAACAGACTGATGTTGTAGTGGCCAGGCTTAGGCTTGGTTACAAGTACTTCTGGCAGTTTGGGAGACACACAGATGATCAAACTAAATGTAAATTATGTGATCAGGCATATGGTCACTGTCTTGAACACTGTGCTTAATTGTCTACTTATTGAGGAATACAGAGACAGACAGTATAATAACCTATGTGACATGTCAAGATATTAATGAAAATAAGATACCAGGTATACTAAGCAAATTTCCTAAATTTGCTTGTAACAGATAAGTGAACTATAGATCTGTAGATATAAATCCATATGTATTCCTGTTAACCTTTTGGGGCCTAGTTCCTGGGCCTTTTGTGTTTCTATATGCTCTTGCGCTACCGTCCACAGGATGGATATGGGGTGCACAATAAACTAGCCACTTCGGTGGCAAAAATCTAATCTTCATAGACCCATCTGCTGACACATCCACTTCCAAATGCCTGAACACATTCACCTCTTCCATACTCTCTCCCTCCAATCTGATATCCAATCTTCCATTACTTAATTTTTTTGTTTTCCTCATCACCTTACTCTCCTATATTCACTTTTAATTTCCTTCTTTTACATACCCTACCAAACTCATCAACCAACCTCTGCAACTTCTCTTCAGAATCCACCAAAAGCACAGTGTCATCAGCAAAGAGCAACTGGGACAACTCCTACACCTCTTGCCTACACCCGAGCATTCACTTCTCTTACAACTCCACCTGTCAATACAGTGGTACCTCGGGATACGAACTTAATTCGCTCCAGAAGGCTGTTCGAGTGTCGATACCGAACGAATTTGTTCCCATAAGGAATAATATAAATTAGATTAATCCATTTCAGACTCCCAAAAATATGCTTACAAAAACACTTACAAAAGCACTTACATAAACACGCTTGCATAATTGTTCGAGTTTTGAACCATTCGTATCCTGAGGTACCACTGTATATTGAACAACCATGGTGACGTCACATGTCCCTGTCTAAGGGCTATTTTTAGTGGGAAATAATCTCCCTCTCACCTGCATACTCTATCCTGATCCTCTCTATCCTCGTAAAAACTTTTCACCGCTTTCAATAACCTACCTCCTATTCCATACATTTGCAACCTCTACCACATTGCCCCCCTATCCACCCTATCATATGCCTTTCCCAAATCCATAAATGCCACAAATACCTCTTTACCCTTATCTAAATACTGTTCACCTATGTTTCTCTGCAAACACTTGGTATACACAATACTGTAGTACATATAAAGTCGTGAAAAATTCATCATAATCTCTCAGACCTACAACGTACCCTAATCCAACACTCGGATTTCCCCTGAACATTCTCTCTCTTTATCTCTCTCTTTCTCTCTATCTGATCTGCCTTGATCTCATCTTAAACCTACCCAAGTTTCTCACTAGTATGAAAGTGGTTTTCTAAACCACAGGTACTTGCTTTGTTGAAATAAACCAATTGGTTTTACTAGGTTTTATATTTAAAGCATGTTCCTTTTTATTTTTTATTTTTTTTTTTGGTACAGTTTGTGTACTCTGCAATTTTTTTTTATATAGCTGTAGGATACATTTTAGTAAATTATTTTTTACTAATACTTTCAGAGTACAATACTATAAAAAGAGCATGATTAGCTACCAGTAAATGTATTTAAATTAATGTAGCAGCTTAACGTAATATATACAGTATACCCTTGTGTAACACATATTTCAGTGATACGTTTCTAGCATAACCGTTTATAATTGACATCTCTAAATTTTTATGAGTCATGCTTTTGGCAAAGCAAGTGAACATGGAAAAATAAATTTTCTACTACTTTTGGCATTAGCTTTCTGTTGTAATTCTTTGCTTTTGGTAGGGTCATTTGAATAGGGATACCTGTGTACTTCTGGCAAGGTAGATGAATGAGTTTATATGTGGTTTTGAATTTGTTATACCGTCTTAGTAGGGTATCCTTATACCGATGTGTATAAGATGCAACATTTTTTTTGCCCGTGATTTTTAAACCTTAATAAGTACATCTTGTAAAGTGATGCATCTTCTCACTATAGAAGATGCATCACTTGTGATTACTTGCTGGTTATCAGTTGACCTGTTTGTACAGTAGTTACAGGAGCAGAGCTGTGCTCAGTGTCCCATCTTCAGAACTTGTTTTATGTGGTGTTTGAAAGTTTTTTCCAGTGTATGAAGATTTCATGATCCCATTCCAGTATTCTACCCCCACAATTTGTAAATGTTTCTACTCCATTTTTCTTGCCATAGGGCCTTTTTTTTCTCGTTTTACAGTCCTGATTTTTTTCTTCTTGGTGTTACCAAAGCTTCATAGATTTTCTTAGTTTATAATCTTGTGTAAAATTAGCATATGCGACTTCATCTGCTGTCAGTCTAGAAGAACATTTTCAAGGTTTCAGGTCTTCATAAAACATTTCTTAGGTCAGCGAGCCATTTTGTAGCATGTCATTGAACCTTATCCTGTCTCCATATTTATGAGATGCAGATGCCATAATACCACTGAATATTACAGCTTTGGTTCGATATATGTAGTCAGCCTCTTTCAGTATTTTCTCTTTCATATATCAGAGGTTTATTTTTGAGTTTGGGAATGTAGCATGAGAGTTCGTGTGAATGTTGATTGAACTAGAGAGGATACTATTAGCTATTTTCATCACCCCATTACTGTTACCTTCCAGTGATCAACATGGTGCTTATTATAAGCTTGCACAATATAAGAGAAATTTCAGTGTTTGCTGTACTGTTTTGTGATCTCTTATTGGCAATTCTTACCCCAAATCTCTTCTCTTTTGAAGATTGTTGGCAGGATGGGTGCATGTATCCATTCTGTCCATGCCTGTCTATGCTCTTGTGTTCTTTATCCCTGGTGTCTTCCTTTTTGATCTTAGTTATCTTTCATGTATTTCTGGCTGCTGTTAGATATCCAGTCAAGAAAATAAGTAAATTATCTGTATGCAACATAGGTATTGCTATATAGTATAAACCTCTGAACATAATTTTTTACCCATCTCGTGTTAAGGGAATCTAATGTATTGTGCCCTTAAGTGGTGCACGAGTAATGTGCTGGCTTTCCGATGCTCATACCTCATTATACAAGGGTCTACTATTGCAAAGATAGTTTGATATAGATGAGTTTCATTAAACATCCATAAAATGGTGTAATAACCTCGGCTTCTGTAACTGCAATTAAAACTGGATCACATTATGATTTATCAGCCCCATTCTCTGCTCTAAGGAAAACAGTGAAATAGTTATGCAAAATTTTAGATAGCTTAAAGTACCTAAGCCATTTAAGTTTTGGCACCTATGTGGTCAAAGTGCTTCGTAAATATCAACTGTCACCACTATTACTGCTATTACTCTTTAGTAAGCTAACCATACCACGGGCGGGTATAGAACCCGCGATCAGAGAGTTCTATCCCCGCCCATGGTATGGTTTGTTTGCAATCGTGTCATTACGATTTCGTGAGTCGAGTCTCTTTAGAAAGGTTAGGTTTGTATGTTTCAGTTAAATAAGAATGAGCTATCAAAAATTTGCACAACTTAACGTTTCCTTGGGTGATAAATCTTTGGGGGATCCAGTAAACCTTTTTTCCTTGTTAAATGAAAATATTAAGTATATTTTTCAGCAGTTTTTCTTTTTTTTTTTTTGGCCTTCAGGAGGAATTGCCTATATTTTCACTCTTCCCCCACTTCCCGTGCATCACTTCTGAACCCCCTCAACAGGTCCGTGCTACACTATGCTGTTCTCTCCGGCTCTGTTCCTATTGTTAACCTCCTCCTCAAACAAGGTGCCAGGGTCAACTTTGAACCGGAGTATAATAAACCGACACCTCTGGATTTGGCTATCCTCAAGGGGGATGTTGAAATGGTGCGGCTCATTATTGAACATGGTAAGTCACTCCTGATCCTTTATATTATTGGCAACCATGGTGCTTCTAGTGGCATAATGTGATAATTTTGAGTAAATGACAGTCTTGGCTGAAGACCAAAATTTCACACCACAACTACAGTAATCCACAAATTATAGATCAATCTAGGTGACAGTTTTCAGTAACCTTGTGTAATACCTTGCCTAACACCAGTTCAGGTGATATGTACTGTAATACCAAAATGCTTCTGTGATTTTTTTTTAATATGAAGGTGGAAATCCTGCCACCATACCTCTTAATATTTTTTATTTGATAAACCAGTAAGATAGAATGAAGTTCTACCAAATAAAGAAAAGCTCCACAGAGCTGGTCTTGGCTAGGAAAAATGTGGCATGAATGACCCCAGTGAATTGATAGGTATTTAACTAAAATTTAATTAAATGAAGAATATGAAATCTGGATGTCTTTTTTTTTTTTTTTTTTTTTTTTTTTTTCTATCCTGGACAACTAAAGTTCCAGCCTCCTGTTTTAGCTACTTGTCTCCCAGTACATTGTCCAATGTTCTCATCTTTACAACACTAGTGATTTGACCTTGGATCTCTTCCTTACACTATCCTGACCTCACAGATTTTCTCCCTATATCATAATCTTGATAATCCAGAACAGCCTTAAATATTTTGCCTTCCAGATTTCTTTTCCAGTTTGTGGGCTTGTTAACATTGATATTAAGTTCATTGTAACAAAACTGCCATTTGAGACATGATAATGCATAAATTATTTTATCCTCTGACACTGCTTGGAGCATAACTTTCTATGGGAGTAAAAGAAAGGTATTATTCATTAGTAGCCATTGTACTGTAAAAATAAGGAACTCCACTTCTGTATTCACTAGAACATTAGATTCAAAATAAAATCTCTAGAAATTCAAGATAGTGCAAGGGATAAAAAAAAAAAAAATAAATTCAGAAGGGAGCACTAAACTCATAGGGGTCATACCAGGGGGAAGGGGAATCAGGGCATTCAGGTTTGATTCAAAGAAGGGGCAGTCAGGTCAAACTCCTTGGATTGAGAATCTATCTGGCATTAAGGAAAGAATAAATAAAGAATAAAGATTTTATGTCTTTGTGAAGGTTACAATGTGTAATTACAGTTTTGGGTTGTAAAGTACAAAGAGGGAGCGGTTGTGGTCGCCTCCACCTGTTACATAATGACATATTTTATGCATTCTGGAGTATTTATCAGGTTTCTATGTTATTTATATTGTTTATTATTTCATATTAGATGAACTGTGATAGATAAATAAGCCATAGAGTTGATATTAGTGAAATTATTGAAGTACAGAATTCCACTGGAACGGATTAATTGCATTTCAATTAATTTAAATGAGGAAAATTGACTGCAAATGAGCAAATCCAGTTGCAAGCAAGGTCGTGGAATGGATTAAACTCGCAAGTAGAGGTTCCACTGTATATCATAGTTGGTTCGAATTGAACATTGTTTTTTTATATTTCAGAGGTAGTAGTGGTTTAGCAGTAATTGAATTAATAAGTTAGTATTACATTTTGGCACAGTTTACATTACGAGACTGAGACCATTTTATTTTTGAAGTAATCTTATAAAATTTGGAAATTATTGAGTCAATGGTGTTGATAATACTGTTTGTGTGGTTAATTTGGGGAAATGAGGGGGTTTCTAAGCAGAGCCTTGAATTGGTGTACAGGCAGGGTTCAGACAGTAATATTTCATGGATTGGCAGATGTTTAATAGACTAGAGGTCATATAATATAATATTTGGGAGAGTTGCTTCAGACTGATTAGAAGTCGTTTTCATTGGTTTGGTTAGTATTGAGAGATGAGATAATTTTTAAGCATAGTCCTAAATTTGTATGTAGTCAGGGGATTCTTTACCGGTTCAGGTAGTGAATTCCAGATCTTCGGGCCCTTTATGTGCATGACATTTTTGCATAGTGAGAGACTGACATGAAGGATGTCGAAGAGTGCCTTGCGTTGTGACTGTGTATTCTGTTGTAGCTTGTAAATGAATGGTTCAGAGAACCGACACGTTGATAAATTAGACACGTGTGCAACACCTGGGTATCTTTATTGAGGAAACGTTTTGCCACACAGTGGCTTCATCAGTCCATACAAAGGAGAGCATTGAAGAACAGGAGGAGTTTGAGGTAGTCAGTCCCTCAGCCTTGAGTCAATGTGGTCAGTCCATCAATCTTGAAAAGAATACAGCATATGTGTGAAGTAGCTTATATACCATAGGCAGGAGAGGTGCAGCAGTCGTAGGTGGTATCACATTTGTCCAATGTGGAAGTAGGTTATGCCAAAGGGTTAGGCAAGTGAAGAATTCCCTGCATTAAGATCCCAAGAGGATGCTATGTCACAGGAATGTAGATGAATGGTTCAGAGAACCGACAAGTTGATAAATTAGCCACTGTGTGATGAAACGTTTCCTCAATAAAGATACCCAAGTGTTGCACATGTCTAATTTATCATTCTGTTGTAGCTATTAAGCAGAAGATTAAGTGGAGGGTTTGTATTGGAGGAGGAAAAAGAGCTAATATTAGTAAATCTAAGCACAAATTCACATTACCTAATATAAATTATAGAATAGTAAATGAAATGCCTCAGTAATAACCTTATTTTAATACAAAACATTTATTATTCTTGTTTTTCCTGTAGACATTCTAATATGTGCATTTTTTTTCATTGTTCTGACCCATATGGTTTTAGCAATTTTTTTGTGATAACAACACTTTACATTGCAGATCCCAATCTAGATGCAAGCTCCCCCATCATTGGTTCTCCCCTTCACATGGCATGCAGCGAAGGAATTCCTAACCGTTTGGAGATCTTGAAGCTACTGCTGGAGAAAGGAGCAAACCCCAACCTGGTGATTGTTGGAGAGGACAACACTCCCATTAAGCCAGCACTGGGAGAGTACCTGTCATCAAATGAAGATCCAGATGTTGAGGTTGTCAACCTTTTCCTTAGATATGGTGCAGAGGTGAGTCTTGAGGTGGTGACTCCTCTTGGGTGTTGAGGGGTTGACTCCTCTTCCTGGGTGAGTGTTGATTGGGTGACCTAATCTTCAGGTGTGGTGCACAATTGAGGTAATGATGGAGATAGACAAAATATAAATTAACATCTGCTTGAGAATTTTCTGAACATATTGCACTTTAATTTAAGTAAAATTGTCATTCCATTTGTCAGATTCTCTCCTCCAGTATGAGCCATATGGATTTAATTTTTTTCCCTAAATATTATAGGAAATATGGTTTAATAAATACCCTGCAGAAAATCTCATAAAATAGTTACAGGAAAATCTCTCATTTTAGTTGGCAGAACCTTAATGTACTGAATATTATGTTTATTCAGGTTGTGATGCAGAGCCAAAACAGAGATCCGCGAGGCCTCCTAAATTGTCTTCCCAACCTCACCAAGAGACCAGATGTCCTCATCACCCTCCTGGAGGCAGCTCAGCGGTTTGATCTGGCTATCATTAAACACTCATCACTTATTGATAATGATCAGAGAAAGATCTACCTCAAGGTATGTTAACTGTGTTTACTGTATTTACTGTTAATTTGTTGGTGTAAATGTGAATTCATTAATTGTTCTAATCCTTTTATGTCTGAAGACAAATAAAGTGTCAGTAATATTGCCTTTCTGTACCAATTGTACACCGTTTTTTATAGAAATAATATGATTTGTCTTTAAAAATTCTGTATTCTGGATTATCAAGCCGTATCGTGACTAGTCTTGTTTTCTACTCTTGCCAGTATTTTTACTCTGCTCGTGTCACTCATTATCAGTCGATCATAAAGGTAGGATTTCTACTAGGCAACTCTCACATCTTGTCAACCAAGTCAGCATATTCATGAATGCAAAGGTAGAAGGAGAGGGGAAGAGGGGTTAGGGAGCAAGAAGAGAGAGGGGTTAGGGGGCAAGAAGAGGAAGAGAGGGGTTAGGGAGCAAGAAGAGGGAGAGAGGGGTTAGGGAGCAAGAAGAGGGAGAGAGGGGTTAGGGAGCAAGAAGAGGGAGAGAGGGGTTAGGGAGCAAGAAGGGGGAGAGAGGGGTTAGGAAGCAAGAAGAGGGAGAGAGGGGTTAGGGAGCAAGAAGAGGAAGAGAGGGGTTAGGGAGCAAGAAGAGGGAGAGAGGGGTTAGGGAGCAAGAAGAGGGAGAGAGGGGTTAGGGAGCAAGAAGAGGGAGAGAGGGGTTAGGGAGCAAGAAGAGGGAGAGAGGGGTTAGGGAGCAAGAAGAGGGAGAGAGGGGTTAGGGAGCAAGAAGAGGGAGAGAGGGGTTAGGGAGCAAGAAGAGGGAGAGAGGGGTTAGGGAGCAAGAAGAGGGAGAGAGGGGTTAGGGAGCAAGAAGAGGGAGAGAGGGGTTAGGGAGCAAGAAGAGGGAGAGAGGGGTTAGGGAGCAAGAAGAGGGAGAGAGGGGTTAGGGAGCAAGAAGAGGGGGAGAGGGGTTAGGGAGCAAGAAGAGGGAGAGAGGGGTTAGGGGGCAAGGAGAGAGAGAGGGGTTAGGGGGCAAGAAGAGGGAGAGGGGAAGTTGAAAGAGTCATAGGGCTCATTTGGGGATAAAATAAAACTGGGCAGTATAGATCACACATAAAGGAAAAAACAAAATTAATCCTGAGTTAGCTGAATATTAGAAGTGTGATTATGCAACACAAAGGCATATTATTGCTATTTAGAGGGGCAATACTGTATAGTGTACCTACTCCCGTGACTACAAAGTTACAAAGCATCTGGTCTATAGCAGTGAGAGCCTCTTCAAGGGGGGCTCCTTGGCGTGGTGAAGAGGCTCTTGGTCTGAGGAATTAGCCCTGTCGGTCTTCTTCCTCAGACCGAACCTAATTACCCCCCATTCTCCCCTCCCCTATCCCATCCTCCCCATCCTCCCCTTTTTCCATTCCTCCTCCTCCTCCTCACCCCTCCCTTTTGCCCTTCCTCTTTTTAGCCTTCGTGATTTCTCCCACAGGCGCGCTAGTTCCTAGGTAGGGGAAAGGACACCGGGGTCCATCCCATTCCGTTGAGGTTTCTTGGCGGTGGCGTAGTTTGCCGTGGAATCTGGATTGCCTAGGGATGTCCCGATCCCTCTCCGGTATCCCGGAGTAGCTTTGGGTGTCTTTTGGGCGACGGGTGTATCTCTGGAAGCCACCTTTCGGATTCCGGGTGTGGTGGCTGAAGGAGGTATGCTTTGTGGCGGATATCCGGCCGCCCTCTCTTTTGTCCACCGAGGTAGCTCGGCAGATGTGAGGTTGCTATCCCAGATTGCTGGTTTACTGGCATGAAGGGTAGGGTATGGCACGGGTTCCATGCTGCATCTGCGCTACTAGCGGTGTCGAGTCCTCTTGGGCGCGGAGGGAGATTTCTGGCCCTTTCATTCCTCCTAGGAACTATCCCTCCCCGGTCCCCCCTTTTTTTTTCTTTTTTTTATTTTTATTTTCTTTTCTTCTTTCTTTTTTTTTCTTAAAAACAAAAAGAAAGAAGTAACCTAACCATGGCAGCCCTAGTCCATGAACCTGGTACCCCCGGGCCCCTTCTTGATACCGCACCCCGTTCTGACCCCGCCTCGTCTTTGGACCACTCTTCAGACATTCCTCATGCCTCTGTACCTATTGCCGGTGCTGTTTCCTCACCCGCTTCAGGTACTGAGGCCTCGACTGACTCCTTCGATTTATCAGACCTTCGCTCTCCTCTGACTATGCTTCCGGCCTCTCCCTCTACGGTGCGGCAATTTTCAAATCGCCGACCCGTTCCACGTCGGACCAACTCTGGTCCCACGCCTAAACGTCAACGACAATTACCTGCTGATGATACTTCTCCACCTTCACCTTCTCGTTCTTCTCAGAAACGATCGACACGTCCTTCACTACCTTTCCACGCTCAGTTTCAGACTGAACAGTGGACTAAATTCTTCACTTTACGACCAACTTCCTCTACTGCCTATCTTTCTGACCATAGTATTGGCAAGGCACTCCTACGCCATGTTGGTAAAGATATTTCTTTTCATGCTCTTAAGAGCGGTACGCGCATCATTACCGTACAGAATGCTACCCAGGCTCGTGAGCTCTCTCGTCTTTCCCATATAGATACTGTTCCTGTCACCCTTGAAAAACATCATTCCCTCAATTCTTGTAGTGGTACCGTTATTATGCCCCATACCATAGTTCAACAAAATTTCCAGACATGTGGCACCGACATTCTAGAACAGCTGGAACTCCAAGATCTCCCAATCCTCAAGGTAGACACTTACGTTCTTCCTGCCCGTGGGCGGAGACGATACCCTAGCAATGTGGCTCGTTTAACTTTTGACAGCCGAGAACTTCCATCCTCCGTTTATATAGCAGGACATCGGTTACAAGTTCGAAAGGTGATCCCTACACCACAACAGTGTAGAAATTGCTGGCGATTTGGCCATCCAGCGAAATATTGCAGATCTATCGCCGAATGCCCAGTCTGTGGTGCCGATGACCATTCTAATACGTCTTGCAATCGATCTCCCTCTTGCCTTAACTGTCATGAGGCTCACCCTTCGTACTCTCGCCGTTGTCAGGTCTATTTAAACGAGCGGGAAATCCGTTACCTCAAAGAGACAGAAGGTCTCCCTTATGCCATGGCAGTTTCTCATCTCCGCCTCCAAGGGAGACTCCCACGTGTTTCTTATTCCCGTGTTTCAAAACGTCCCCCCACTTCTGGTATCCCATCTTCTACACCCACCTCTGTGGTTACCTCTCCCATAATCACTCCTGTATCTAATCCTTTTGCTGTCCTCGGCTCAGACGTCCCTACTTCAACGCCTCAGTCTAATCTCGCTTCTTCGAGTTCTCTCTTACAAGCCTCAGTATCGACGAGACCTCGTACGACACCTCTTCCCAATCGTCCCTCTACTTCTCAAAAGTCAAAAAAAGGTCCGGTAACACCTCCTACCCATCTTCCACCTCCTCATTTTACCCTCCCTGTCTCTGTCCCTAGTTCTTCCCCTCTCACTGGCTCAGTTACAAGTGCAGAGGTTCACCCTCCTCCTCGTAATGTACCTTCCTCCCCTGTTCCCTCCCAAGTTTCTTCCTCTTCTGCCACCTCCCAGGTTCCTGTCTCTTCTGTCCCCTGCCACGCTTCTCCAGTTCCCTCCACCCTTTCGCCCCCCCCTACCTTGGTACAGTCCAATACAGTTCCAATCTTTACTCATCCTCCCCCTACCATTCCCAATATTGTCTCCCATACGACATCTCTGAATTCCGAAACACTTGAAGCAATCTCTGAATATATTGCAGAGACCAAACCATCAATGGACACTGATCCACCTTCCGCTCTTTCTCTCTCCTCTGCTCCATCTGCGCAACTCCTTTCTTCACAGCGCACCGTTCCTTCGCTGCTTGAACATTTTCCACTGCCTCCGCATGTGGACTTTTCTAACCCTTCTAGTCCGTAGGAACCCTTACCTGCGGATTTCAAGTATCTTTATCATTGCCAATCATGGCCTTTTTACAGTGGAATATACGCGGCCTCAGGGGTAATCGGGGTGAGCTTCAGATGTTACTCTCCCAGTTTGCCCCTGTTGGTGTTTGCTTACAGGAACCAAAATTACACTCTGCTGTTATTTCTCACATCTCAGGCTATAATTTATTGTATTCTTCAGATCCTTTTCCTGATGGGACCTTTAATGAAAGTGCCCTTCTTCTCCGCACTGATATTCCGTACCATCAGCTATTTATTCATACTTCGCTGCATTACACAGCAGCCCGTATCCACTTACATAGGTGGTATACACTCTGTTCTTTATATCTCTCTCCTTCTCGGGCATTATCTATTCCGGATTTTGCCTTCCTTGTTTCGTCATTACCGCCACCGATTCTGTTACTTGGTGATTTTAATGCCCACCATTTCCTCTGGGGAGGGTCTCACTGTGATTCCCGTGGAATTCAGTTAGAGGCTTTTCTTGCCACCCACCCCCTCCATGTTTTAAATACAGGTACTCACACCCATTTTGATCCTCGGACTCATACTCTCTCTTGCATCGATCTCTCAGTTTGCTCTTCCTCTGCCGCATTAGACTTTACTTGGTCTGTTCTCCCGGACTTACATGACAGTGATCATTTCCCAATCATTCTTACTTCCCCTTCATATTCGCCACCTCTTCGCACCCCACGCTGGCAATTTAATCGGGCAAATTGGAACCTTTACTCACACCTGACTGTTTTTAAAGAGGTTCCTTCTTCGTCCTCCATCGATGAGCTTTTACACCTCTTCTCGTCCTCCGTTTTCACCGCAGCTTCTCATTCTATACCCCAAACTTCGGGCAGGCATTCTCAGAAATGCGTGCCTTGGTGGTCTCCTGCTTGTGCTCGTGCAGTACGTTTGAAGCGCGCTGCATGGGGCAGGTACCGGTACAATAGAACCACAGAGCGACTCCTTGATTTTAAACAGAAGCGTGCGATCGCTCGCCGTGTCATCCGTGACGCTAAACGCACTTGCTGGCGAGATTATGTCTCCACCATCACCTCTGCTTCCTCTATGAGTGCAGTCTGGAAAAAAGTACGAAAACTGAGTGGTAAATATTCTCCTGACCCGGCTCCTGTTCTACGGGTTGCCGGTGTTGATATAGCAAACCCACTAGATGTTGCCAATGAAATTGGCAATCATCTGGTCCGTATTTCTCAGGGACTCCATCTATGCCCCTCATTTCTTTCCTCAAAGTCTGCCAGAGAGTTAGCACCCTTGGACTTTTCTTCTCTCAGAGAAGAACAGTATAATGTGCCTTTTACACTTCAAGAACTGGAGGCAACACTCTCAGCTTGTCGACCATCGGCAGCTGGGCCCGACGACATTCATATTCGTATGCTACAACATTTACATCAGTCAGCCCTTGCAGTCCTATTACGCCTTTACAATCTTATTTGGTCACAAGGAGTTCTTCCACAGCTGTGGAAATCCGCCATTGTTCTCCCTTTCCGCAAACCAGGCACTACGGGACATGAAACCTCCCACTATCGTCCCATTGCTCTTACCAGTGCAGTTTGCAAAGTAATGGAACGTCTAGTAAATAGACGTTTAGTGTGGTATTTAGAGACACACAACAGTCTCTCCACTCGTCAATATGGCTTTCGTAAGGGACGTTCTACCATAGACCCCTTACTGCGCTTGGATACGTATGTTCGTAATGCCTTTGCGAATAACCACTCAGTTATTGCCATATTTTTTGACCTTGAGAAGGCATATGACACAACTTGGAGGTATAATATTTTAGCCCAAGCCCACTCCTTAGGCCTTCGAGGCAATCTACCATCCTTCCTTAAGAACTTTTTAACTGACAGGCATTTCCGTGTTCGGGTTAATAATGTGCTCTCCCCGGACTTTGTCCAAGCTGAAGGTGTCCCCCAGGGATGTGTTCTGAGCACAACACTTTTTCTCCTTGCTATTAATGATTTGGCCTCTAGTCTTCCATCAAATATTTGGTCATCACTCTATGTTGATGACTTCGCTATTGCCTGTGCAGGCGCTGACTGTCACCTCCTTACAGTTTCTCTCCAGCATGCAGTCGACCGTGTTTCCAATTGGGCCACCACACATGGGTTTAAATTTTCCAGCACTAAAACCCACCAAATCACTTTCACTAGACGCTCTGTCATCTCTGATCATCCTTTGTACCTCTATGGCTCACGTATCCCTGAACGTGATACAGTCAAGTTTCTGGGCCTCCTCTTTGATCGTAGGTTATCCTGGAAACCTCACATTACCTCTCTGAAGGCAACTTGTCACAGCCGGCTGAACCTTCTTAAAACCCTTGCTCATCTTTCGTGGGGAGCTGATCGTCGAACCCTCCTTCACCTACATTCCACCCTTATTTTATCGAAACTTGATTATGGTGACCAGATCTATTCAGCGGCATCTCCTGCTACTCTCTCTAGCCTTAACCCCATTCATCACCAAGGATTACGTTTATGCCTTGGTGCTTTTCGCTCTTCCCCTGTCGAAAGCCTCTATGCAGAAGCGAACGTTCCATCCTTATCCGATCGCCGTGATGCCCATTGCCTGCGCTACTATGTACGCTCTCATGATCTCCGCAATCCTTCCATTTATAGAATGGTCACTGATATTAGTAGACATTCTTTATTTGTTCGCCGCCCCTGCTTACTCCGTCCCTTCTCTCTTCGCCTTCATTCGCTCTTGTCTTCTCTTCAACTACCACCTTTCTATGTACATGTAGCATCTCACTTTTCCCTACCCCCCTGGGAAGTTCCAGCTGTTCGAGTCTGTTCTTTCTCCCTCCCTTGCTCGAAAGCCCAACTGTCTACGGTCGCTTCCCGCTCTCTTTTTCTTGACCACTTTCACTCTCATTCTCATGCCATTGCTGTGTACACAGATGGCTCTAAGTCTTCTGACGGCGTAGGATTCGCAGCAGTGTTTCCAGACAGCGTCGTACAAGGGCATTTACTATCTTCAGCTAGTTTTTTACTGCTGAATTATATGCCATCCTTACAGCACTTATCCGTATTGCATCTATGCCTGTGTCATCATTTGTGGTTGTCTCAGACTCCCTTAGTGCTTTACAGGCTATACAAAAATTTGATACACCTCACCCCTTAGTCCTCCGTATCCAACTTTGGCTACGCCGCATCTTTACTAAGCATAAAGATATTGTTTTTTGTTGGGTCCCTGGTCATGTTGACGTACAGGGCAATGAACAGGCAGACACTGCTGCGCGGTCAGCAGTACATGACCTACCAGTTTCTTATAGAGGTATTCCATGTACGGACTATTTTGCTGTAATATCTTCCCACCTTCACACCCGTTGGCAACAACGTTGGTCTACTATGCTCGGCAACAAACTTCAGTCTATTAAACCGAGTATAGGTTACTGGCCGTCTTCTTATCACCAGTGTCGAGGTTGGGAGACTACTCTCTCCCGTCTTCGCATTGGCCATACTCGTCTTACTCATGGATATCTCATGGAGAGGCGTCTTGCTCCTCTCTGTGAGAATTGCCAAGCTCCATTATCAGTCAGCCACATTCTGTTGGACTGCCCACTTTATCAACGAGCACGCAGAATTTACCTCTGTCGTCGTCTTCGCCCCGCTGCTCTCTCTTTACCTTCCCTTCTCGCTGATGGACCCACCTTTCATCCGGACTCTCTCATTGACTTTTTGACAACGACTGACTTACTTCACAAATTCTGATACTTTCAGCCCTTTCTACTTGTATCTCTTGCTACCCTCTACCCCCGTACTATCCCCTGCCCCGCTGTTTTCTGTAACCTGCTGATCATCCCCCCTCCCTTCTGCCATCCAATTCCCTTGCTTCCTTCCCTACCCTGCAGCGCTGTATAGCCCTTGTGGCTTAGCGCTTCTTTTTGATTATAATAATAATAATATAGCAGTGAGAGAAGGTGTCAAAGGTTATGAGGAAGACCCAGGCCAGAAGTCCCAGATTTCACCAGATCAATAATAGAAATATATTAATGTTCATGAGGGGAGCAATAAACTTGTAGAGGTCATAGAAAAAGACAAATGGAGTAAAGTGCTATCCTTTTTTGATTGTTTGCATACACAGAAGGTCATGTCAAGTCACCAACAGATCTACCTGGGGAAAAAGGATGTGCATATATAAAGAGAGCATGGTGACGAGTCAAATGCATATTGAAGCACTTGACTGCATTTCTCTTTTTGCATCGTATTGATATTACAGTGGACCCCTGACTTGCGATATTAATTCGTTCCAGAAGGCTGTTCGGGTGCTGTTACCGAACGAATTTGCTCCCATAAGGAATATTGTAAATTAGATTAATCCATTTCAGACCCCCAAAAATACACTTACAGAAGCACTTACAAAAATACACTTACATAATTGTTCGAGTTGGGAGCTGTTCGTAAGTCGGGGGTCCACTGTATATACCTGGAGGGGGTTCTGGGGGCCAATGCCCCCATGGCCCAGTCTGTGACCAGGCCTTGTGATGGATCATCAACCAGGCTGTTACTGTTGATTGGCCGCATGCAACCCAACGTACAAACCACAGCCCGGCTGGTCAGGTACTGACTTTAGGTGCCTGTCCAGCACCTTCTTGAAGACAGCCAGGGGTCTATTGGTAATCCCCCTTATGTATGCTGGGAGGCAGTTGAGCAGTCTTGGGCCCCTGACACTTATTGTGTTCTCTTATCTTGCTAGTGGCACCCCTGCTTTTCATTTGGGGGATGTTGCATTGTCTGCCAAGTCTGTTTCTTTCATAGGGAGTGATTTTCATGTGCAAGTTTGGTACTAATCTCTCTAGGATTTTCCTAGTGTATATAATCATGCATCTCTCCTGCCTGCATTCTAGGGAGTACAGGTCAAGGAACTTTATGCATTCTTAGTAATTGAGGTGTTTTATCGCAGTTGTGTGCCATGAAGGTTCTCTGTACATTTTCTAGGTCGGCAATTTCACCTGCCTTGAAAGATACTGTTAGTGTGCAGCGGTATTCCAGTAGTATTCATTCGATTGTGGGAGTTGTGCAGCACATACCAGGATGGGATATAATCAGGTTCAATCCAAGAAAGGGGTTTTCACCTGCATGAAAAACCTTCTTTGAGAGAGAATAATAAGAGGGATCTTGAAACCCTCTGAACTTTCAGGACTTGCAATAACCTACAAAATTACAGAAGAACAGGCTAGAAAATTTTCAAGTAGCAGTACGCATCCATCAGAAAATTTTAAGTGTGTCAGGACAAAAGCTTTTCAGGACTGTGCATATATCACAAGTTAACTAAAAATGAATTCTCATTTGTAAATTAGGAAATTTAAAAATCTTCAATAAAACAAAATAAATATACCCTTCAAGTATACACTGGAAGGAACCTTGGCACAGGCTAGGTTCCACACTATAGTATAAACTAATTCAATAAGGAATTCTTATTAAAGATGCATGAAGTAAAGTCAAGTAAAGTTTATTTCTTTTTAATTACATATTGTAACCTTTACAATGTTGATTTGCTAAGTACAAAGATATCCACTATCATGCCGAGGCATTTTGGGCAAAACTAAACCTAATGCATAGTAACTAATTAAACTAGACAAGATAATAGTACATGGTAACTATACTTAAAACTAGACAAGAAGTAGTGGTTAACTGTTTTACAATCTTATTTAAACTTAAAACAAGTGACAGGTAGTAAGGTGGAGTAGGGTTCGGTAAAATAATCTTGAAATTTCACACTCAATCTACCATACAAGTAATGGTGCAAGTGGTAATATTTTATGGATTGGCAGAATTAAGAGCTTAGAGGTCACATAATAAAACTAGTTAGTAGATGTTTTGGTTAATATTGTGAGATAAGATGATGAGGGATGAAGCTTGATGCTTGAATTGATACAAAAAATGCCTTCCTAGTAATAAACGAGTGAAGGAATAATGGAAGTGCAGTATTGGATAAATGAGAATTTCAGGATTTGTTTGGCAAAATAAATTATCTATGACTGCACCTTAGCAGTCAGAGGCAGGATACATATATTTAATTACCACTAAATAGGATAATTTATTAAATACATGGAAGGACTCTGTATGAGTATGGTCACCAGTCCATTTGATGTAGATGCAGCAGTTATGTGTATTTAGATACATTTAGCTGTTGGAACATATAGGTACTATTACAAAAAACACCAGTTGGTTTTTTACATTAGGTGTTAGTAATATAAAAGTTCGTGATACATACACGTTAAAATAAATTAATCTTTAATATTATATAAAACACACAATCTTTGGTCTAGAGGTATTTGAACTAATAAACATCTGATAATATATACAGGTTACAATAATAAATTATAATTAGCATTTTACTAAAATAATAAATAATAATTCGTGACCCTACACAGGGTACAACTCTCTTGACACTACTGTGTCACTATATATATATATATATATATATATATATATATATATATATATATATATATATATATATATATATATATATATATTATTTTTTTTTTTTTCAACAAGTCGGCCGTCTCCCACCGAGGCAGGGTGACCCAAAAAAGAAAGAAAATCCCCAAAAAGAAAATACTTTCATCATCATTCAACACTTTCACCACACTCACACATTATCACTGCTTTTGCAGAGGTGCTCAGAATACAACAGTTTAGAAGCATATACGTATAAAGATACACAACATATCCCTCCAAACTGCCAATATCCCAAACCCCTCCTTTAAAGTGCAGGCATTGTACTTCCCATTTCCAGGACTCAAGTCCGACTATATGAAAATAACCGGTTTCCCTGAATCCCTTCACTAAATATTACCCTGCTCACACTCCAACAGATCGTCAGGTCCCAAGTATCATTCGTCTCCATTCACTCCTCTGTATGTATGCTAAAATTACTAAATAAATAAATAAATAAAATATCTAACATGCTCATGCACGCTTGCTGGAAGTCCAAGCCCCTCGCCCACAAAACCTCCTTTACCCCCTCTTTCCAACCCTTTCGAGGACGACCCCTACCCCTCTTTCCTTCCCCTATAGATTTATATGCTTTCCATGTCATTCTACTTTGATCCATTCTCTCTAAATGACCAAACCACCTCAACAACCCCTCTTCTGCCCTCTGACTAATGCTTTTATTAACTCCACACCTTCTCCTAATTTCCACACTCCGAATTTTCTGCATAATATTTACACCACACATTGCCCTTAGACAGGACATCTCCACTGCCTCCAACCATCGACTCGCTGCTGCATTTACCACCCAAGCTTCACATCCATATAAGAGTGTTGGTACTACTATACTTTCATACATTCCCTTCTTTGCCTCCATAGATAACGTTTTTTGACTCCACATATACCTCAATGCACCACTCGCCTTTTTTCCCTCATCAATTCTATGATTAACCTCATCCTTCATAAATCCATCTGCCGACACGTCAACTCCCAAGTATCTGAAAACATTCACTTCTTCCATACTCCTCCTCCCAAATTTGATATCCAATTTTTCTTTATCTAAATCATTTGATACCCTCATCACCTTACTCTTTTCTATGTTCACTTTCAACTTTCTACCTTTGCACACATTCTCAAACTCATCCACTAACCTTTGCAATTTTTCTTTAGAATCTCCCATAAGCACAGTATCATCAGCAAAAAGTAACTGTGTCAATTCCCATTTTGAATTTGATTCCCCATAATTTAATCCCACCCCTCTCCCGAACACCCTAGCATTTACTTCTTTTACAACCCCATCTATAAATATATTAAACAACCAAGGTGACATTACACATCCCTGTCTAAGACCTACTTTTACTGGGAAGTATTCTCCCTCTCTTCTACACACCCTAACCTGAACCTCACTATCCTCATAAAAGCTCTTTACAGCATTTAGTAACTTACCACCTATTCCATATACTTGCAACATCTGCCACATTGCTTCTCTATCCACTCTATCATATGCCTTTTCTAAATTCATAAATGCAATAAAAAGTTCCCTACCTTTATCTAAATACTGTTCACATATATGCTTCAATGTAAACACTTGATCTAAGCATCCCCTACCCACTCTGAAGCCTCCTTGCTCATTCGCAATCCTACATTCTGTCTTACCTCTAATTCTTTCAATTATAACCCTACTGTATACTTTTCCTGGTATACTCAGTAAACTTATTCCTCTATAATTTTTACAATCTCTTTTGTCCCCCTTCCCTTTATAGAAAGGGACTATACATGCTCTCTGCCAATCCCTAGGTACCTTCCCCTCTTTCATACATTTATTAAACAAAAGTACCAACCACTCCAACACTATATCCCCCCTGCTTTTAACATTTCTGTCATGATCCCATCAGTTCCAGCTGCTTTAACCCCTTTCATTCTACGTAATGCCTCACGTACCTCCACCACACTTACATTCTGCTCTTCTTCACTCCTAAAAGATGGTATACCTCCCTGGCCAGTGCATGAAATTACCGCCTCCCTTTCTTCCTCAACATTTAAAAGTTCCTCAAAATATTCTCGCCATCTACCTAATACCTCCCTCTCCCCATCTACTAACTCCCCTACTCTGTTTTTAACTGACAAATCCATACTTTCCCTAGGCTTTCTTAACTTGTTTAACTCACTCCAAAATTTTTTCTTATTTTCATTAAAATTTCTTGACAGTGCCTCTCCCACTCTTTCATCTGCTCTCCTTTTGCACTCTCTCACCACTCTCTTCACCTTTCTTTTACTCTCCATATACGCTGCTCTTCTTATAACACTTCTGCTTTGTAAAAACCTCTCG
Organism: Cherax quadricarinatus; assembly: GCF_038502225.1. Classification (NCBI taxonomy): domain Eukaryota; kingdom Metazoa; phylum Arthropoda; class Malacostraca; order Decapoda; family Parastacidae; genus Cherax; species Cherax quadricarinatus. Next base: position 5,633,533 of record NC_091300.1, on the reverse strand, counting down.
TAAGCTACCTTTTTCTCTTTTATCACACCCTTTACTAAAATAATAAATTATAAATAACACTTGTATAATAATAAATTATAGTCAACTCCGTGTCTCGCGACACCCCAATGATGCTCCGTGTCTCTCACGACACTTATCCGTGGTGTGTTGTGACGCTCCCTCTCAACTGTCACTTGACACCCTTTCTTCCGTGTAATGACGCTCCTGCTCAACCGTGTCCACTAGACACCCTTTTCTCTGTGTCACACGACACTCCTACTCTCCGTGTCACATGACACCCTTTTCTCTGCGTCATACACAATATCTCTACTGTGTCACTCTTGACACCCTTGTCTCTGCGTCGCACACTATCACCCACAGCGTCTTTCTCGAGGCCAGTCACATGATACTATTCAATGTACACTACAACCAGGCCATCTTCAGTGTCACAAGACACCCTTTTCTTCTCAGTGTTCCACTACGGTCCTGTAGCATATCTCAGTGTTCCACTCCATCATACTTCCCTAAGTGTCACACTACGGTCCTAGCCCAGTTCAGTGTAACACTCCAACCTTTTCTTCATGTAATGTCCTACTAAAATAGCATCAGAAGACTCCGGCCCACAGTTGACCAGCGTAGGCGGTGAGTCCGCAGACATCACCAGTAGTCCTGTAAATACTCTCTAAGGCCGGTAGAAGTACACCGTAAGATGGTCTGGTGAGTACTGTCTACCGCCTTCAAGACCAGTTGACACACCGCAAGGAGGTCCGATGAATTACTAGCAGAACACCATGCTGCAAGCTCACTGAATGCGGCTGTCAAGTAACTGAGGCCATCAGACTCAGTGAGCTGCGGTGAGCGCTTCCTCTAACGCCAGTAGAGGCCAGTGGATATACCACAAGATTGGCAGGAGAATACTCTCTACTGCCAGTAGATCTATACTGTAAGGTGTTCTGGTAATTACTGCTGCGGTGCGTACCGTGAGGTGCTCAGGTACTTACTGCTGCTAAAGCCAGTAGATGTGTACCATTAGGTGTTCAGGTACCTACTGCTTAGATGCGTACCATGAGGTGTTCAGGTACATACTGCTTCTAAAGCCAGTAGATGTGTACCATTAGGTGTTCAGGTACCTACTGCGTAGATGCGTACCGTGAGGTGTTCAGGTACTTACTGCTTAGCTGCGTACCGTGAGGTGTTTAGGTACGTACTGCTCTAAGGCCAGTAGATGTGTACCCTGAGGTGTTTAGGTACGTACTGCTTCTAAGGCCAGTAGATGTGTACCGTGAGGTGTTCAGGTACTTACTGCTTAGATGCGTACCGTGAGGTGTTCAGGTACTTACTGCTCTAAGGCCGGCTCAGCAGTCCCCACAATGGGTTTGATGACATACCCAGTGGTACTGCCGGCCGGCAGGTTAACTATTTAACCGCTAGTTTGACAGGGGGCCGTAGCAGGTACCTATGAAGGTTCATTTAGATTTAGGAATTGTTGGATATAAATTATTTTTTTTTTTTTTTTTTTTTTTTTTTTTTTTAAACAAGTCAGCCATCTCCCAATGAGGCAGGGTGACCCAAAAAAGAAAGAAAATCCCCAAAAAGAAAATACTTTCGTCATCATTCAACACTTTCACCTCGCTCACACATAATCACTGTTTTTGCAGAGGTGCTCAGAACACAACAGCTTAGAAGCATATACGTATAAAGATACACAACATATCCCTCCAAACTGCCAATATCCCAAACCCCTCCTTTAGAGTGCAGGCATTGTACTTCCCATTTCCAGGACTCAAGTCCGGCTATATAAAATAACCGGTTTCCCTGAATCCCTTCACGAAATATTAACCTGCTCACACTCCAACAGATCGTCAGGTCCCAATTACCATTCGTCTCCATTCACTAATATCTAACATGCTCACGCATGCTTGCTGGAAGTCCAAGCCCCTCGCCCACAAAACCTCCTTTACCCCCTCCCTCCAACCTTTTCGAGGATGACCCCTACCCCGCCTTCCTTCCCCTACAGAGTTGTACGCTCTCCATGTCATTCTTTGATCCATTCTCTCTAAATGACCAACCACCTCAACAACCCCTCTTCAGCCCTCTAATACTTTTGTTAACTCTGCACCTTCTCCTAATTTCCACACTCCGAATTTTCTGCATAATATTTACACCACACATTGCCCTTAGAAAGGATATACATATTGAATAAATTTTTACATGCATGAGTTTTTATGTTTATGTAATTTGTAATAATGAAGCCCAGCACAGATTTTATTGATGTCCTAGACATGCTATGGTCCCAGTGAAAGCTGGAACATCCTATTGAAGACTTGATTCAAAATGATTTCATGACCCACATAATAACTTGTTCTTCAGGCGGTAGGCCCAGTTTTTCTAAGAAGTTTAACATCTAATTGAGGGGTGAGAAGACTAGTGCTGTAGGATACAAGTGATGAATCATATAAACACCTGAATTAGATCCATAGGCCATAGGTTGAAATGCAGATAGCATCAGTGTAAGTTCATAAATGTGAAGGGAATATTGGAAGGTTCATCAGTACGAGAGGCAAATTCTACTGGGAATGACTCTTACTCGAGTTTGGACTGAAGAAAGAAAGCGAGTGTAGCTCTTGAGAATTATTAAGTGATGCCTGATTGCTTTGACATCGTTGTCCATATTTGCTATGTTTTCATTTGCAAGGATGAGGACAGGATCAGGTATGGATTTGCCTGCAGACTTTCGTGTTCTTTTCCAAGCTGCAAGTATATTGGTGTTTATAAGAACAGTATTTAAATAAAGGTAGGGAAGTTTTATTGCATTTATGGATTTAGAAAAGGCATATGATAGAGTAGATAGAGAAGCAATGTGGCAGATGTTGCAAGTATATGGAATAGGTGGTAAGTTACTAAATGCTGTAAAGAGTTTTTATGAGGATAGTGAGGCTCAGGTTAGGGTGTGTAGAAGAGAGGGAAATTACTTCCCAGTAAAAGTAGGTCTTAGACAGGGATGTGTAATGTCACCATGGTTGTTTAATATATTTATAGATGGGGTTATAAAAGAAGTAAATGCTAGGGTGTTTGGGAGAGGGGTGGGATTAAATTATGGGGAATCAAATACAAAATGGGAATTGACACAGTTGCTTTTTGCTGATGATACTGTGCTTATGGGAGATTCCAAAGAAAAATTGCAAAGGTTAGTGGATGAGTTTGGGAGTGTGTGTAAAGGTAGAAAGTTGAAAGTGAACATAGAAAAGAGTAAGGTGATGTGGGCATCAAAGGATTTAGATAAAGAAAAATTGAATATCAAATTGGGGAGGAGGAATATGGAAGAAGTGAATGTTTTCAGATACTTGGGAATTGATGTGTCGTTGGATGGATTTATGAAGGATGAGGTTAATCATAGAATTGATGAGGGAAAAAAGGTGAGTGGTGGGTTGAGGTATATGTGGAAACAAAAAACGTTATCTATGGAACACACAGTGTGACTTTGTAAATGGTCCAAGTCGGACCGAAACGCCGTCGTAAGCTTCTCTCTTTTATGTGCAGGCTATTTGTGTATCATTCCAGTCACGGTATTGTGCCTTTTTTTGTTAGTTATCTGTGGAGGCAAAGAAGGGAATGTATGAAAGTATAGTAGTACCAACACACTTATATGGGTGTGAAGCTTGGGTTGTGAATGCAGCAGCAAGGAGGTGATTGGAGGCAGTGGAGATGTCCTGTCTAAGGGCAATGTGTGGTGTAAATATTATGCAGAAAATTCGGTGTGTGGAAATTAGGAGAAGGTGCAGAGTTAATAAAAGTATTAGTCAGAGGGCTGAAGAGGGGTTGTTGAGGTGGTTTGGTCATTTAGAGAGAATGGATCAAAGAATGACATGGAGAGCATTTAAATCTGTAGGGGAAGGAAGATAAGATAAGATAAGATAAGATTTCGTTCGGATTTTTAACCCCAGAGGGTTAGCCACCCAGGATAACCCAAGAAAGTCAGTGCGTCATCGAGGACTGTCTAACTTATTTCCATTGGGGTCCTTAATCTTGTCCCCCAGGATGCGACCCACACCAGTCGACTAACACCCAGGTACCTATTTGCTGCTAGGTGAACAGGACAACAGGTGTAAGGAAACGTGTCGAGATGTTTCCACCCACCGGGAATCGAACCCGGGCCCTCCGTGTGTGAAGCGGGAGCTTTAGCCACCAGGCCACCGGGCCACCTAAGGAAGGTGGGGTAGGGGTCGTCCTCGAGAAGGTTGGAAGGAAGGGGTAAGGGAGGTTTTGTGGGTGAGGGGCTTGGACTTCCAGCAGGCATGCATGAGCGTGTTTGATAGGAATGAATGGAGACGAATGGTGTTTGGGACCTGACGATCTGTTGGAGTGTGAGCCGGGTAATATTTAGTGAATGGATTCAGGGAAACCGGTTATTTTTATATAACCGGACTTGAGTCCTGGAAATGGGAAGTACAATGCCTGCACTCTAAAGGAGGGGTTTGGGATATTGGCAGTTTGGAGGGATATGTTGTGTATCTTTATAGGTATATGCTTCTAAGCTGTTGTGTTCTGAGCACCTCTGCAAAAACAGTGATTATGTGTGAGTGAGGTGTAAGTGTTGAATGATGATGAAAGTATTTTCTTTTTGGGGATTTTCTTTCTTTTTTGGTCACCCTGCCTTGGTGGGAGACAGCCGACTTGTTAAAAAAAAAAAAAAAAAAAAAAAAAAAAACACGTAAAGGAGGAACACTGCAGCAGGCCTGTTGGCCCATACTAGGCAGGTCCTTTACAATCCTTCCCACTAACAAAATATTTACCCAACCCAATTTTCAATGCTACCCAAGAAATAAGTTTTGATGATTGTTTGCTCATTATGCAAGTCCCACTCAAATCCAACCTCTCACTCACGTATTTATCTAACCTAAATTTGAAACTACCCAATGTTTTAGGTTCAGTAACCCTACTAGGCAGACTGTTTCACTCATCAAGTACCCTATTTCCAAACCAATACTTTCCTATATCCTTTAGAAATCTAAACTTATCTAATTGGAATCCATTATTGCGGGTTCTTTCTTGGAGAGAGATTCTCAAAACCTTATGTATATCCCCTTTGTTAATACCCATCTTCCACTTGTACACTTTGATCATGTCTCCCCTCATTCTTCGTCTTACAAGTGAATGTAATTTAAGGGACTTCAGTCTTTCTTCCTATGGAATATTTGTGGCCACTTTTCTGGCCACAAATTGAGTTCATCTGAATCCTCCTGAAGTTCCGTGACATCTACGTTTGAATCAATTATCCTACCTATCTTTGTGTCATTGGCGAATTTGCTCGTATCACTAGTAATTCCCTCAAGGTCATTGATATATATTATAAACAACAACAGGCCCAAGACCGATCCCTGTGGAACACCACTTGTTACAGATCTCCACTTGGATTTAACCCCATTTAAGCATACTCTCTGCTTCCTGTTGGTGAGCCATGACTTGATCTGTGACAGCACTTTTTCCTCAATGCCATGAGCTGCCACTTTCTTTAACAGTCTCTGGTGCAGTACTGCATCAAAAGCATTACTAAAATCTAAATAAACAATATCAAATTCTTTATCATGATCAACGGCCTCAAAAGCTTTGCTGAAGAAGGTTAATAAATTAGTTAGGGAGGAACAGCCCCTCGTGAATCCATGCTGAGTATCATTAATCAAATTATGCTTATCCAGATGGCTTCTTATAATATCGGCTATAATTGACAAGTAATTTGCCTACAATTGAGGTCAGGCTTATTGGGCGGTAATTTGACGGTAACGACTTGTCCCCTGCTTTAAAAATAGGAATTACATTAGCCATCTTCCACATATCAGACACTACACCTGTTTGAAGAGAAATATTAAAAATATTAGTCAGTGGCTCACAAAGTTCCATTTTGCACGCTTTAACCCCTTTCAGGGTCCACAGGTCCTCTCAGAGACTTGTTCTCAGGGTTTCCCAAATTTCAAAAAAAAAATTATTTTTTCTTATGAAAAGATAGAGAATGTTTTCCCGATCATAATGACACGAAAAGTATGAAATTTGATGGAAAACTTACGGAATTATGCTCTCGCAAAGTTAGCAGTCTTGACTATGTTTACGCATTGGCGATTTTGCCCACTTTGAGCCCTATTTTCGGCCAATTCCAATGTACTAGTCGACAAAAATCATAACTATTTCGCTAGAACTCCATTTTTTCTATCAAATGAGTACAAGAAACCACCAATTTGCCGATTTTGACTATCCAATACAGTGGTCAGAATTTAGCAATTTTGCCAATTTCACACAAATTTTAAAAGATGCCAATTTCCAAATAGGATCCAGAATAAACAAGAAAGACATTCCTGGCACTAAAATAACATTTCCTCTGTTTATTAGTCACGTCCCCACGCCCCTCTTACATTCTTTTGCTTTGCATTTTTAATTTTTATTCTCGCAAAAAATAGAAGATTTACTGTTATGCAGACTGCTGCATTAGTGTAGAAATGGTATAAATAATATCGGCACACTTGTGAAAGAATATTAGATTCGCCAGTTGATGTGTATTGGACGCTTAGCATGATTTGTTTACTTTTGAACTCTGGTAAAAATCGAACATTTCTGCTACTTTGAGCTCAATTTCAAGGTACTTTTCATTGTAAAACCAGTGAAAATCATCTCAATTTCTGTAATATGTCTTCCATTCTATACAATGAGACCAGGAAAACTAGAGTACAACAACAAATATCTTACGAAAATACAGTGCAAAGTCGCTGTTTTATTCCATAAACACGGTTAGTTTTTTTTTTCTCATTACACAGTGTGTGCTGCAGGATTTTTTTTATACTGCGCACAATGACCACATAGACCCATTCTTTCATATGTAGGCCTACCAGCTTTCTCTCACTAGATTTGAAGGCACTAGAATTTATGAGTACTAGTATGTCATGGACCCTGGTGTGTAAGCCATACTAGTACGGCCGAAACCCTGAAAGGGTTAACAACGCTTGAAAAAAGTTCATCAGGGCCCAGGGATTTGTTTTGCTTCAATCGGTCTATCTGTTTGATAACCATTCCTCTAGTGACTATGATATTGCATAATTTATCGTCTTCAAGACCACTATAAAAATTGATTACTGGAATATTGTTAGTGTTTTCCTGAGTGAAAATCGAGAGAAAAAAATTAAGAACAGAGCACATTTCATTCTCTTTGTCAGTAAGGTGCCCAGAGTTATTTTTAAGGGGACCTATCTCATCTCTAACTTTTGTTCTGTAAACTTGGAAAAAAAAATCTTTTTGGGTATGTTTTCGAATCCCTAGCAACTTTAATTTCATAGTACAGTGTAGCTTTTCTTATCCCCTTTTTAACATCCCTCTTGATGTCAATATACCGATTCGTAAGATGACCCTTGCCTCTTTTACTGCGCCTATAGATTCCGTTTTTCGGTCCTAAAAGATATTTGAGCCTGTTATTTATTCATTTAAATTAATTATAATTACCAGCTTATTTTAACTATATAGGAAATGTTAAAAGCAGGTGGGGATATAGTTTTGGAGTGGTTGGTGCAATTATTTAATAAATGTATGGAAGAGGGTAAGGTACCTAGGGATTGGCAGAGAGCATGCATAGTTCCTTAGTATAAAGGCAAAGGGGACAAAAGAGAGTGCAAAAATTATAGGGGGATAAGTCTGTTGAGTATACCTGGTAAAGTGTGGTAGAGTTATTATTGAAAGAATTAAGAGTAAGATGGAGAATAGGATAGCAGATGAACAAGGAGGCTTTAGGAAAGGTAGGGGGTGTGTGGACCAGGTGTTTACAGTGAAACATATAAGTGAACAGTATTTAGATAAGGCTAAAGAGGTCTTTGTGGTATTTATGGATTTGGAAAAGGCGTATGACAGGGTGGATAGGGGGGCAATGTGGCAGATGTTGCAGGTGTATGGTGTAGGAGGTAGGTTACTGAAAGCAGCAAAGAGTTTTTACGAGGATAGTGAGGCTCAAGTTAGAGTATGTAGGAAAGAGGGAAATTATTTCCCAGTAAAAGTAGGCCTTAGACAAGGATGTGTGATGTCACCGTGGTTGTTTAATATATTTATAGATGGGGTTGTAAGAGAAGTAAATGCGAGGGTCTTGGCAAGAGGTGTGGAGTTAAAAGATAAAAAATCACACAAAGTGGGAGTTGTCACAGTTGCTCTTTGCTGATGACAATGTGATCTTGGGAGATTCTGAAGAGAAGTTGCAGAGATTGGTGGATGAATTTGGTAGAGTGTGCAAAAGAAGAAAATTAAAAGTGAATACAGGAAAGAGTAAGGTTATGAGGATAACAAAAAGATTAGGTGATGAAAGATTGGATATCAGATTGGAGGGAGAGAGTATGGAGGAGGTGAATGTATTCAGATATTTGGGAGTGGACGCGTCAGTGGATGGGTCTATGAAAGATGAGATGAATCATAGAATTGATGAGGGGAAAAGGGCGAGTGGTGCACTTAGGAGTCTGTGGAGACAAAGAACTTTGTCCTTGGAGGCAAAGAGGGGAATGTATGAGAGTATAGTTTTACCAACGCTCTTATATGGGTGTGAAGCATGGGTGATGAATGTTGCAGCGAGGAGAAGGCTGGAGGCAGTGGAGATGTCATGTCTGAGGGCAATGTGTGGTGTGAATATAATGCAGAGAATTTGTGTTTGGAAGTTAGGAGGTGCGGGATTACCAAAACTGTTGTCCAGAGGGCTGAGGAAGGGTTGTTGAGGTGGTTCGGACATGTAGAGAGAATGGAGCGAAACAGAGTGACTTCAAGAGTATCAGTCTGTAGTGGAAGGAAGGCGGGGTAAGGATCAGCCTAGGAAAGGTTGGAGGGAGGGGGTAAAGGAGGTTTTGTGTGCGAGGGGCTTGGACTTCCAGCAGGCATGCGTGAGCGTGTTTGATAGGAGTGAATGGAAACAAATGGTTTTTAATACTTGACGTGCTGTTGGAGTGTGAGCAAAGTAACATTTATGAAGGGGTTCAGGGAAACCGGCAGGCTGGACTTGAGTCCTGGAGATGGGAAGTACAGTGCCTGCACTCTGAAGGAGGGGTGTTAATGTTGCAGTTTAAAAACTGTAGTGTAAAGCACCCTTCTGGCAAGACAGTGATGGAGTGAATGATGGTGAAAGTTTTTCTTTTTCAGGCCACCCTGCATTGGTGGGAATCAGCCAGTGTGATAATAAAAAAAAAAAAAAAAAAGGACTTTGTGGAAAATATGTATAGCATCATACTTCTTTATAACAAAAAAAAAAAATAACTATTGTTAGCTTTAGGACATTATGTAACTAAGTCGTTTCCCATTCTATGATGCTATAACACACAGTATACGTAACTACACCAGTTTTGAATTATCCACAAGACTAAAAATTTGCTTTTGGAGAAGAGGCATTCTATAAATGGCTGACATTCTGGCTAGGGGGCCTGGTGACTCATGAACATTATAGGTTTACTCTGCATCAGACACCTTTGAAGTTTCTACGAAAAGGTGCCTATGTATATGACCTGAACTTCAAAGTCTTGCCTACAATTGACTTGTTTGTTAATTTTGTCCAAACCAAATGTAGAGAAGATTTTCTCGATGAATGCTGAGCTTTGGAAGTGACTTAAAACAACTATAAAAAAAAAACCATAGCAGTTGGAACAGTCTACAGACTACCTCACACTAATACTTACACATTTATTGACAACTTAACCCTTTCAGGGTCCGTCCCGTAGATCTATGGCTTTACGTTCAGGGTCCAAACCGTAGATCTACGCCATGAGCTCAGCTCACTCTGATAAACTGTGAGTGGTACATTTGGGCCTAGATATGAGAGAATACATCTATGTGGTATGTGTGCACCACATAAAACACATCCTGCAGCACACTGTGTATAATGAGAGAAAAAAATGAAATCACGATTTTTCGATTAAAACAGCAACTTTGCAGTGTTTTTTCGTATGTTTTTTATAGTTGTATTTGCGATTTCTTGGTCTCATTGGATAGAATGGAAGACATATTACAGAAATAGAGATGATTTTGATTGGTTTTAGCACTGGAAATGGCTTGAAACTGAGCTCAAATTAGCAGAAATGTTAAATTTTTGCCGATATTCAAGAGTAAACAAACGACCTCACACGTCTAATACACGCCAGCTGGTGGGTCTAATATACATTCACAAATATGGTGATGATATTTATACAATTATTACAGTATTGCATAACAGTAAATCTTCTATTTTTTGATGTGAATAAAAATTCATTATGTGAATAAAAAATCAAAATGGAATTTATTTGTAAAGCCTCAAAACATAACTAATGAACAGAGGAAATGTTAGTTTAGTGCCAGGAATGCCTACATTGTTCATTCTGGACCCTATTTTGAAATTGGAATATTTTGAACTTTGTGTTAAATTGGCCAAATTAACAATTTCCGATCACTTTATTTTGTAGTTGAAACAGTTGACTTGGCGATTTCTTGTGCTCAATCAATAGAATAGAAGTAATACTAGTGAAATAGCTAAGAATTTGGTTGATTGGAATAATGTAATTGGCCTAAAATGGGAGTCAAAGTCGGCAAAATCGCCGATTCGTAAATATCTCTGACACATCAAAATTCGCGAGAGCATAATTTCGTCAATTTTCCACCAAATTTCGTACTTTTTGTTTTATTACCTTCACAAAAAGATTCTCTACGATTTCATAAGAAAAAATAACAAATTTTTTTTTTTGAAAATTCTTGGACACTGGTGCGTGACTCCAGATTTGGGCCTTGGACCCTGAAAGGGTTAAGAAACCCGATAACTTACTCGGAGATGAATAAACACCTGCTGCTTGCTGATGACTTTAATATGAATCTCATTAAAGCAGCTGACCTACAAGTAGCTGATTTCACAAACACTATGAGCAACTATTTGCTACTACCATCTATAACTAAGCCAACAAGAATCAGAGACAAGTGCCTCACTACTTGATCATATCTGGACCAATACTATATCTCCACTAAAAGCAGACATAATCACAGACAACACTACAGACCACTACCCAACTTTTCTCATAACCAATTTGGGTAGACTGCCTCAGGACTTGACTAAGATCTCTTTTCGACTAGATGATGAGTCATCAGTAAAAATTTTATTACTGCCTTGTGTAACACTGACTGGCTGGGTGAGTTAGCGGACAGCTACGATGTTGATGAATGTGTCAAAGTATTTCTACACAAAACCCATAACCTCCGTAATAGACATTGTCCAATAAAAACGAAGCAGATCTCAGCAAAAAAGACTAAACAACCCCTGGCTTACAAATAGTATACAGTAGGGCCCCGCTTCACGGCATTATGCTCTATGGTGTTCCGCTAATACGGACATTTCAGATTATGACCAAAATTTGCTATACGGCTGCCCCCACCTGACTTTCTAATAAAGTCACCACGCCCCACATAGTTTGTTTACATTCTCCATGAGCTCCGTAAGCACTACGTCTCTCCATTATGTCCGGAAACTCCAAAATTTCAAGTGTTTTTAAAAGTTTCCATATTTTATATAAGTAGACCGTTATTTAACACGGTCGTTACGTTCCTGAAAACACTGTGTAAGGTAAAACCGTGTTAGATGAACTGAAGAACTTATGGGAAAAATAGGATTAGATTCCTGTGAGCCCCAAAAAAGCCAAACAACTTTTTTAGGTCTCCACATCTTACAAAAATAAAAGTGAATGTAATTGTAGTTCATTGTTGTGATGTATTATGTTGCTTTTACTGTTTAAGACTACAAATGTAACAGAAATAATAGTATTTCTTACCTTAAATTGTGGGTGCTGGTGTTTGTGGATGATTGTGAAGAGAGTGGAAAGTTATGCTGTGGCCCTACTGGGCTGAGGTGGATGGTAGAGGTTCTGGTACTGAAGTTGATGGTTGTACTGAAGTGTCTAACTTTGTCATTAAGTCAGTCAAGTCGTTCAGTAAGTCAGTCAAGTGATTCAGTAAGTCGGTCAAGTTATTCAGTAAGTCAGTCAGGTGATTCAGTAAGTCAGTCAGGCGATTCATAAGTTAGTCAAGACGTTCAGTAAGTCAGTCATTCAGTAGGTCAGTTAGTCACACAAACTTGTGTTTACCTCTTTATGTGTACAAAGTAACACTTCATTATGGCCACAGGATGTCTTGTCTAATATGTTTCCTTTGTTAATTCTAAGATTTAAATGCTTATTACACTTTTTCTTGCCACTTTGAGCAACACTGGTATGCCTACTGGGTGTCCTGATTGCTTGGCAGATACAAGATATAGCAATTAAAAGATCAAAACACAATTCACAATCACAAGCTTGTAGCAGAGAAGTTGGACTGGACATGTATGAAGTATGGGATGGTGGGGTGGTGTCGGGGGGTGGCTGGGGACGGCGGGTGGTCTCCCCGCAGATCCACAACAAGGTAGCTGCTTGAGGAAAAGGGAAGTTTTTTTTTCCTTCCCGCAAACTGAACCGTGTTAAATTCATCTTACAACGTGTTACATAAAATTGTGCCGCAATTCTTCAATCGTGCTATATCCAAATCGTGCCAAATAAACTCTTGCTAAGTGACGGTCTACTGTATACTCTGATGAATATACTTATGTATACCTGTATCTAAATAAACTTACACACTGTGCTGATGTGCAGATACACATTAAAATCACTAAGAGTGTCTTATGTCTCTAGATGCCATGTTAGTAATGATTAATAATAATAATCAATAATAATCACTGAGTCTCATTAAATGTCATATAATACATTACTATACACATTTTCATTACTCCATCTGATAATTTTTTTCAAAATTATGTAATAAACATGATACGTAACATATAAAGATGATAAATGCACCCCACAGTACAATAAATAAATGTAAATATGAGATGTGGTAGCCAGACGACTTATACGAGTGACAGCAAGAATGTTTTCTCTAGTCCAACATAAGAGAAAATGTGTTACTGGGGGTAACTGTAGAAAATTATTCCTTTCTTATGCCTTCACTCAGAGCGTCATTTCTTCTAAAAATGGTGTTACATGAGAATGGTAGTGTTCCTCTTTATTTATTCTACTGTATCAGCGTAGAGACAGCTTGTACGCGATGTAACTTGTACACAAACCAGACGTGTTTGCCTGGTTTGTTTACATAACTCCACGCCTGTCCTCTCTTGTGTACTCATTTTCTCTCTCTCTCTGTCTGTCTCTCTGTCTCTCTCTCTGTCTCTCTGTCTCTCTCTCTGTCTCTGTCTGTCTCTCTCTGTCTCTCTCTCTGTCTCTCTGTCTGTCTCTCTCTGTCTCTCTCTCTGTCTCTCTCTGTCTCTGTCTCTCTCTCTCTCTGTCTCTCTCTCTGTCTCTCTCTCTCTGTCTCTCTCTCTGTCTCTGTCTCTCTCTCTCTGTCTCTCTCTCTCTGTCTCTCTCTCTCTGTCTCTCTCTCTCTCTCTCTCTCTCTCTGTCTCTCTGTCTCTCTCTCTCTGTCTCTCTCTCTCTGTCTCTCTCTCTCTCTCTCTCTCTCTGTCTCTCTCTCTCTCTGTCTCTCTCTCTCTCTCTGTCTCTCTCTCTCTCTGTCTCTCTCTCTGTCTCTCTCTCTGTCTCTCTCTCTCTCCCCCATTCATTTTATCTCGTTTACTCACCTCTGACCATACATTAAGACTACAAATATTTTAAGGTAAGTAATGAGTGAATTGTATAAGCATTTTATCGCTCTGGGACGCTTAAATGTCATAGAATATTACGTGTGGGTGGGGTGGCTTCGTATGGTAGCCTGGCTGGCTACCATACATACCAAACTTGTTTTCTTAAAATAAATACTACTCATCTCATCCTAGATTAAAACTACAAATATTTTAACGTAAGTAATGAGTGTACTATATGTGTATTTTACTTTTTTTAATGCCAAGTTCTATTGCTAACTTAATACAGTGGACTCCCAGTTATCGGCTGTAATCTGTTCCAGAAGGTCGGCTGATAACTGAAGTGGCCAATAACCGAATTAATATTTCCCATAAGGATTAATGGAAATACAATTAATCCATTCCAAACAAAAATATTGACAAAAATTTTTTTTTTAACAATTATGTAAGTATTACACACCTTTATTGAAGGTTAATGCTGGCTTCTGGAAGATAGGAGGAAAGAGGGAAGGGGAATCCCCCTCCATGAAGACTTTAGGTAGCAAAGCCTTCTCTGGGGTTACTTCCCTTCTGTCTTTTATTGCCACTAGGACCAGCTTGAGAGTCGCTGGACCCTGGTCTCGCAAAATAACTGTCCAGAGTGCTCTGTTTCTGGCGTCTAAGATTTTCCTGAAGTGGGACAGGGTTTTGTCACTAAACATGTTGCAGATATGGCTTGTTTAAGCTTTGTCAGGGTGGTGTTTCTCTACAAAAGCTTGCACCCTAGTCCACATTGCACACACCTCTTTAATCTCTGAAGAAGGCACCTCCTTCACTCCCTCTTCTCTGAAGCAAGTTCCTCAGCTGCATTCTGTTGCTGTTCAAGATGAAGCTCTTGCAGCTCTTCAGTGGTTAGCTCTTCCCTGTGGTCCTCCACCAACTCTTCCACATCCTCGCCACTCACCTCCAACCGCAGGGACTTCCCCAGTGCCACAGAGTCCACAGGGTCGGCAGAGTCAGGGTCAGCCTCAAACCCTTCAAAATCCCTTTTGGACACAGTCTGGCCATAGTTTTCTCCAAGCAGAGTTCAAAGTCTTGGAAGTCACTCCCTCCCAAGCCTTACCTATAAGGCTTATGCAATGGAGGATAGTGAAGTGATTCCTCCAGAACTGTCTTAGGGTCAACTGAGTGTCCGAGGTCACTTCAAAGCACTTTTGAAACATTGCTTTTGTGTAGTTTTTTTGAAGTTAGAAATGACCTGGAGGCAAGAACTTCACTGTGATGAAACTGAAGTCCCTAAACACTTGGTCTTGCAAGCCTGGAGGATGTGCAGGAGCATTGTCCAGTAACAGGAGGCACTTAAGTGGCAATTTCTTTTCCACTTGGGCCAAACACATCATTAACTCACTCTTTGAAAATTTGCCTTGTGACCCATGCCTTATGATTAGCTTTCCACATCACACACAATCTATTCTTCATGACATTGTTTTTCTTGAACACTCTGGGATTTTCTGAGTGATACACGAGTAAAGGCTTCACTTTGAAATCCCCTCTTGCATTACCACACAACAAAAGAGTAAGCCTGTCTTTCATAGGCTTGTGTCTTGGCAGTGCCTTTTCCTCCTGGGTAATGTAGGTCCTGTTTGGCATTTTCTTCCAGAACAGGGCTGTTTCGTCACAATTGAACACATGTTGGGGTTCGAATCCTTCAGCCTTTACATAGTCCTGGAATTCGTGAACATACTTTTCAGCTACACTTTTGTCAGAACCTGCAGCCTCACCATACCTTACAACACTGTGTATGCCACTACGCTTCTTAAATCTATCAAATCATCCTTTGTTGGCCCTAAATTCACAAACTGCAGCACTTGCTCCAGGCATTTTCTTTGCAAGATCCTCGTGCAACTGCTTTGCCTTCTCACAAATGATCGACTCCACAACACTGTCTCCCACTAATTCTTTTTCCTTAAGCCACAATAATAATAACTTTTCCATCTCTTCCATTATTGGTGGCCTTTGTTTAGTTAGAAAAGTTGCTCCTTTTGCAATGTTAGCATCTTTGATTTGTTCTTTCTTTGCCAGGATGTATGTAATTGTTGATTTATTCTTGCTGTACATCCTGGCAAGTTCCACCACCTTCATACCACTCTCAAACTTGTCTATCATTTCACGCTTAAATTCCCTGGTGTTTCTTGCTTTCTTTACCACAGTAACTTTACTAGGAACTTTCTTTGGAGCCATCTTTACTTATTTCACAGTTGCACTGCAAGAAAAACCACTAAAAACAATGGTAAACAAGCAAAATGTTTGGATGTATGAGCAGAAGCTTCCTCAGCCACCAAGAGACAAAGCCAAACTGAAGCGCAAGCTGCCCCAGCCGGCGGATGGACGCATCCAAAACAGCCGATAACCGGGCGCCAAAAAACCCGCCGATAACCAAACGGGCCGATAACCGGGGGTCCACTGTATATGTTAGTGTAAATTTGTTATCTAGTATTTCTATACATTTGTAAGTGGTAAAAAGGGCGTTTCACTTTATGGCAATTTCTGCTTTACGGCAGTAGCCTGGAACCTAACCTGCCGTGTAAGTGGGGCCCTACTGTACTTAAATCTGTCTATAAAAAAAATCTACAGTATATGAAAAAAATTCAGACAGGATCTAATAACAAAAGAGCTAACTAAACAATATACCTCAATACTTGCTTATCTAATACGAAAGTCCAAACAAATGTACGTATTACGTAAGCAGATTTAATTAAATGAAAGGCAATACAAGAGACCTGGGAAAAAACTCTGAAATTTTGGGCTCTAGAAAACTGTGTATCTAGAAATAAGAGATTAGTTTGGCGAACCCAGACAAACCACACATACAGCCTATAGACACTGCCAGCAAACTTGATGTCTTCTTTTCTACTATAGGATCAAAGCTAGCAAGCAAAATCCCAAATGCAAATACTCGGCCTTAAAACTACTGCACTGGTACTCTCTATATATAGCACCAGCGAATCCTACTGAAGTCTCGCTAATAATTAAATCATTAATAAACAAGGCAGGAGACCTAAATAACTTGCCACCAATCATGTCTAAAAAAAAAAAAAAGCAACTCCTGTGCTGTCCCCCCATTATTGCAACACTATTTCACAAATCTGTTGAATCTTCAACATTCCCATCCATACTCAAGACAGTAAGGGCCACCCTGATCCTCAAAGGAGGTGATCCTACAAAACTAAATAACTACAGACCATATCTAGCTTGCCTTTACTCGAAAATTTTTGAAAAAATAATACATAAACAAATCTATTCCTATCTCATAACTTATTGAACCCCCTGACAGTTTGGGTTTAGGCCGAAAAAAGCATGAATGAGGCAATTATTCAAATGCTTGAATTACTTGGGAAAAAAATGAAAATCCTCTGGAGCTCTTCATAGACCTACGGAAAGCATTTGATACAGGAAACCACAATATGTATCTTGCACCTAGAAAACTAGAGGTGAGAGGGAGATTATTTCCCAGTAAAAGTAGGCCTTAGACAGGGATATGTGATGTCACCATGGTTGTTCAATATATTTATAGAGTTGTAAGAGAAGTGAATGCTCGGCTGTTGGCAAGAGGTGCGGGGTTGATAGATAAAGAATCTAACACAGTGGGAGTTGTCACAGTTGCTCTTTGCTGATGACACTGTGCTCTTAGAAGATTCTGAAGTGAAGTTGGAGGTTGGTGGACGAGTTTGGTAGGGTGTGTGTTACAAAAAACGCGATTCTAAAAGCTTAGAGATCTCCAGTGAATACTAGAAAGGACTGCCCTTCTAGCATCCAGCCTGTTACTGGGTTTTCGTAACAATTAGTCAGTATCCTTGTCCAATTATCCATTAGAATTCAGTATGATTCAATAGTGCTTCAGGATTACAACTGGTAGGCTACTAACTAGAGAAATTAAAATTTAATAAATTTATTAATAATTAAGTTGTCTAGGCGTATATCAAATTAAATTAAATTAATCACAGTAAGTAAGTAAGTTTATTCAGGTATACACAAATACAGTTACATAGAATTATCATACATAGCAGCATATGTGTAGAGAACCTAGGATAACCCAAAAAAGTCAGACAGAGTGACTTATTTCCATTAATCACTTCTCTCGTGTACAATATTATTGTGCTGAAAGCACATATCACATTTACAATTCTTAAGTACCGTCTGGTACATTAACATTGAATAATACAATATACAAATAAGTTTGTGTGTAAGTGCTCTAAGTAGTTCGCTATGTCTCACGACTCGACTAGACTTAAACAAGTGATTGACAAAGTCCTCAAATAAACTAACTTCTTGACCAACTGGCAATCAGAACAGTCTGCTTGAACAATAAAAAGAATGCTAAGCCCAATAGCAATATAACAAGCAACTGCGACACAATCAGGATCAAGGAGATAATATAACGACACTAAGTAGGGACCATCAGCAGATCCTCCACAAAAGTCACCAAGCTCCCATAATACTGAATCTAAGTTCAGCATAAGAAAATCACCGACTGTGATAGTACACAGATACCAGTACAAATTAGGTCAGAAGCTACAGCTCAGGACCTGAGTTGCTCAGAGTGTCTATGCAACACACAACCTCAGTACAACGTCGAAAATCACAAAGTCTATACAATGTTCTGTGAACAGAGTCCCACAGAACCTACAAGAATAATAATGAGACAGAGACGATCTTCCAACAAGAGCCAATAAGGGAGATTTAGGCACTTGTCAGGAATACGTCCAACCACCAAGAGAGTCTAGACCAGACTGAATACTTCAGGCGAGGTGAGAACATGCCCCCCACGCCCAGCAACAGAAGCTGGCAGAGTAACGAGCCACAAGCGATAATTACAGTAGTTAAACAATCAAGATGAACTTTGAGCACATAGTATATGTATTACATCCTACCTAACAAAAGTAACTAAGACAAATAATAATATAAAGTCATATATTTACGATTTAGCTATCGCAAATAAAAGCAATATAAAATTATATGAAAAGGTAATATACATTATATATATATATATACATCATATACATTGTAACCCATTCAGGAGTTGCAACAGTGTGATAGAAGGAAATTAAAAGTGAACATAGGGAAGAGTAAGGTGATAAGGAAAACAAAATAACTTGGGTAACGGAAGATTGGATATCAGATTGGAGGGAGTGGACATGTCAACAGATGGGTCTATGAAGAATGAGGTGACTCATAGAATTGGCGAAGGGAAAAAGGTGAGTGGTGCACTGAGGAGTCTGTGCAGACAAAGAACTTTATCAACGAAAGTAAAGAGAGGAATGTACGAGAGTATAGTTATACCAACGCTCTTGTTTGGGTGTGAGGCATGGGTTGTAAATGCTGCAACAAGGAGAAGGCTGGAAGCAGTGGAAATGTCATGTCTGAGGGCAATGTGTGGTGTGAATATAATGCAGGGAATCTGTAGTTTGGAGATTAGTAGATGTGGGATTACCAAAATTATTATCCAGAGGGCTGAGGAGGGGTTATTGAGATGGTTTGGACATGTAGAGAGGATGGAATGAAATAGAATGACTTCGAGAGTGTATAAATCTGTATTGGAGAGAAGGTGGATTAGGGGTTGGTCTAGGAAAGGTTGGGGGGAGGGGGTAAAGGAGGTTTCATGCGCGAGGGGCTTGGACTTCCAGCAAGCCTGCGTGAGCTTATGTATTTTTTTATTTTTTTATTTAGACATGATACATAGTTGTACAAAGAAATATAACGATTGGGTGTACATGCCAAAAGCCCCTTGTATGCAGAGCATTATGGGCAGGCTTAAAATTAACTTAATCTTAACTTAGCAATGATATATTCGGTGGTAAAAATTACAGTAAACAAATTACAACATGAAGTACAAATGAGTATTTCAAATAAGAAGTATTAAAGTTGTACAAATTTGTAGCATAACAATGTATAATATAATCCAATCAAATCAAGTAAAATCAATGATTTGTAGTGCAGAAACAGGTTATATGGTCATTAGACGAGTTACTGTGCATTCAAGAGAATGGAGTATTCTATTAGGTAATGTAATTAAAAAACAAACGGTTTGATAGGGTCACAGATTATACATTTGATATAGTTATTCAGTATTTATTTAGTTGTGGGTGAGTAAGTGGTTTTTTAAGAAGTCTTGAATTGATAAGCAGACAGTATTTCTTTTATATTCACAGGTAATGAATTCCAGATTTTTGGGCCTTTTATGTGCATTGAGTTTTTACATAGTGTGAGATAGACATTGGGAACATCAAAGAGTGATCTATGCCTTGTGTTATGGTCATGTGTTCTGTTGAGGTTGCTAAGGAGAAGTTTGAGGGGAGGGTTTATATCTGAGTTTAGTGTTCTATGTATGTAGTAGGCACAACAATAAGTACGGATGTTTTGTACGGTGAGTAAGTTTAGAGTTTTGAATATTGGTGGAGTATGCTGCCTGGAGTGGGAATTTATCGTTCTGACTGCAGCCTTTCATTGGGTAATTAACGGTCTGAGATGATTTATTGTTGTTGAGCCCCATGCACAAATTCCATAGGTGAGATAGGGATAAATGAGCGAGTGATATAGGGCCAGGAGGGCTGACTGTGGAATATAGTACCATATTTTCGATAGTATGCCTACGGTCTTGGAGATTTTCTTGGAAATTTGTTTTACATGTGTTTGAAATTTGAGTCTATTATCAAGGTGGATTCCTAAGAATTTTCCTTCTGTGAGCTTTGTGATAGGAGCGAATGGAGACAAATGGTTTTTAGGACTTGACGTGCTGTTGGAGTGTAAGCGAGGTAACATTTATGAAGGTATTCAGGGAAACTGGCAGGCTGGACTTGATTCCTGGAGATGGGAAGTACATTCCGGCACTCTGAAGGAGGGGTGTTGATGTTGCAGTTTTATAACTAGTGGAAACATGCCTCTGGCAAGACAGTGATGGAGTGAATGATGAAAGTTTCTTTTTCGGGCCACCCTGCCTTGGTGGGAAATGGCCGATGTGTTAATAAAAAACAAAAAAAAAAAAGAGCATTACGGGGGTCAGAGGACACTGTTACCTAAATTCTTATCTTAGTGGTAGACACCAGTATGTATACACAAATGGCATGACCTCCAATACTCAGCCTGTAGTTGTTGGAGTGCCACAGGAAAGTGTCCTAGGTCCTCTACTCTCTTTTTATGTACATCGATGACCTCACAAAGGCATAGCGACTCCTTAAACTAGTTCTATTCGTAGATGACACCATGTACGTCTTCTCCCACCCAAACCTGGCTATACTTAGTAACACTAAATGGTGAGCTACTTAAAATATCAAGCTGGATGACAACCAATAAACTTACTCTTAATATATCAAAACCTACTTCATTCTTTTTTGGAAACATAGCATTAAATATCCAGCTAAACATATCGATAAATGGTTCCCCCATTACAAGGCACACTGAGGGCAGATTTCTAGGTCTCCACCTTGACTGTAATCTTAAATTTCAGACCCACATCCAGCATATAAGTAAGAAAGTTTCCAAAACAGTAGATATCCTTTCCATGATACAATACTATGTACCCCAAAGGGTGCTCCTTACTTTATATCACTCTCTAATATACCCTTACCTCACCTATCGTATTTGTGCTTGGGGATCTACCACGGCCAATCACCTTAAACTTATAATAACCCAACAAAAAGTGGCAGTGAGGATGATCACAAACTCCTGTGCCAGACAACACACCCCACCACTCTTCAAAAGCTTGAACTTACTTAATATACAAAATATACACACTTATTATTGTGCCTACTATATATACAGAACATTAAACTCCAATATCAGTCCTCCACTCAAACGTTTCCTAAACAGCTTCAACAGAACACATAGGCATAACACGAGGCACAAACACTTTTTGACATCCCTCGTGTCCATCGCATACTATGCAAAAAATGCAGTACACATAAAGGGCCTGAAGATCTGGAACTCTTTACCAAAAGCAGCAAGAGGTCCCCTGCCCACAAATCAATTTAGGACTATACTCAAAAATCACCACATCTCTCAATAACGACCATACCCACACTATGCTAAACTCTAACCGAATTTAAAGCAACTCCCCCGAATATTTTATTATCCCTTAACTATTAAGCCAAACTTAAAAATGTATGTTTGTGTCATAAATTGTACTACCTCATATTAATAATAGAGTAAAATATTGAATATTTGTAATCTACCACTCTTCACCTGTCTAGACTTAGATAGTCCTTAAGTGTAGACAGGTGAAGTCTAGGTTAAGTCTACCTGAAATGCCTCGGCATGATAGTGACGTTCTTTGTACCAATCAAATTATGAAATGTAAACACACATTATAACCTTAGCAAAGAAATAGTTTTGATTTTATTTTGAAGTAATTGAAGTAGGACTTTCCATAAGCTGCCATTATTTTTTTGCAGGTTTGTCTATTAGTAGTCTATTAGGTTATTTTACAATAAGATATTTTCCCCAAAAACCTCAGTTTTCCCCATTTTTGCCCCCCCCCCTTTTTTTTTTTTTTATGCATTTTTTTTAATCTCAGGTGGGCTGGATTTTTAAGTGTTCATTTATGCCAACCCAGACCTAAGGAACTTAATTGGTATACTGAAATTCCCACCAGGAGTGGAAGGTGTGAGAATAGAAAATAAATGATCACTGCAGTAAATTATTACAATACAGTAGACTGTTGATTACCACAGAAGATACGTTCCTGAAAATGCAGTGTTAGACGAATCCATGTTAAACGAACTGAAGAACTTCTGGGAAAAATAGGGTCATGTTCCTGGGACTCCCCCCTCCCCCCCCCCCCAAAAAAAAAAGCCAGACTTCTTTTTTTTTCTCTCCAAATCTTGTGAAAATAAAAACAATACTGAAATTGTTGGTCATTGTCATTATGTATTATGTTTTTTCTGTTGGTTAAGGGTACAAATGGAACAGAAATAATAATTCTTACCTTAATATGAGGTTGCTGGTGTTTGTCGATTGTGAAGGGAGTGGAGAGGAATGCCGTGGCCCTATTGGGCGGAGGTGGATGGTTCTTGTCAGCTGAGGTGGATGGTAATCAAGTCAGTAGGTCAGTCTAATCCAATCAGTAAGTCAGGTCAGTCAAGTTGGTCAATTCACAAATAGACCTAATTATTGTATGGGATGTGTATGTACTGAACACTTGGACTGGGGTGGCAGGTAAGGAAGCTAGGCCTTCACTGCAAAGACTGGACTGAATCAGACTGGCTACCCAAGATCCAACTACACAGGGGAAAAATCCTTCACCACCTGGAGTGGTACTCAACTTTTTTCCCCTGCCCAGAAGTGGAACCATGTTTGTTGAACTTTACAGGGTGTTAATCAAAAGTATGCTGCAATAGTGTAATGGAAAATGTAGTAAAGGAATCAATGTTAATTGATGGTCTACTGTATATTATTATTACATTTATGGCGTGAATGTTCAACCCACAAGGATCGTACAGCATCAGGAGAATGGACAATAAGAAGATTCAATCCAAGGAGGGATAGCTCCAGTTCTTAGGATCAAGAACCAAACCCTTCATTGGCAGCAAGGCACCTCCCTAGCAAAGTGCTATGGAGGAAGAACCAATAGAAATATCTGTACCTGAGAGAGTAGGGGTCCAGAAACACTGGAGTTGAAAATTTTTTAAAGTGTGGCCAGCAGTAACAGCCTGGTTGATCAGACCCTGATCCACCATGAGGCCTGGTCCCAGACCGGACCACGGGGGCATTGACCCCCGAAACTCTCTCCAGGTAAGTAGACGAGTGAGAAATTGGTATCTGCAAGAGTCGATGTAACTTTTCCCAGAGTATTATTATTATTATTATTATAATCAAAAAGAAGCGCTAAGCCACTTTCCCAGAGTAGATGACAAGTTGAAATCTCTAGCAAAATGAGCTATATAGGTGAGATGCAATGAAGGATTGCATGTCTGTTAGAAAAAGGTATGGAGAGAGAAAAGGTATAGACCATTTACCACATGTCCCAATAGATACTGCAATATAGGGAAGTGAAGTATGATTGGAAAATAGAATGCAAATATCATTGTACACTAGAAACTCACTTCCATTTTAAGACTTGCCAGAATAAAGATCAAGTGATTGTAAAAGAACATAGAGATAAGAAATCCAGCTGTTAAGTAATTTAGGTTCTTGCAGAAACTACTTGTTGGGAAGACCTGAAAATCAAGATTTGGACCTCCCTGATACCCAGTTTCCTCTAATAATCCATTGCACTGAAGAAAATAAGAATGGAGGAATACTGCAGAAGGCCTACTGGCCCATGTAAGGCAGGTCCTTATCAAAATGACCTCTACCTAAAGCTACCCAAATGACCTCTACCTAAAGCTACCCAATTGTAGTGACATTAATATTGTAGAGGGTAGATAGTGACTATAAGGTGGTCGAAAAAATCTGGGGGTGAGGGCTGCAGAGGCAATTGATTTTTGCGAGATATTGTCCTGTGTTCCTAAAAATTATGATAATCAGGAGCTAAGTGTAAAAGGGTTGTGAAGCAGATGTAGTTCATTAAACATTTTATTATTTATACAGTGGACCCCCGCATAACGATATTAATCCGTGCATGAGAGCTCATTGTTATGCGAAATTATCGTTATGCGAATGAATTTTCCCCATAAGAAATAATGGAAATCAAATTAATCCGTGCAAGACACCCAAAAGTATGAAAAAAAAATTTTACCACATGAAATATACATTTTCCTACACACAAAGAGAAGGATACATGCACAGTATATATTGTGCATGTACTACTCTACTAAATGAAGAATAAATGACACTTACCTTTATTGAAGATGCAGCAATGACTGATGAGACACTGTGTCCTGGGAGTGCCTTTTCCTCCTGAGTACTGTAGGTCCTGTTTGGCATTTTCTTCCAGAACAGGCCTTATCACACTGTGTATGCCACTACGATTCTTAAATCTCTCAAACCAACCTTTGCTGGCTTTAAATTCACCAATATGAGCACTAGTTCCAGGCATTTTTCCCTGTTCACCTGGGTGTTAGTGGACTGGTGTGGGTTGCATCCTGGGAGACAAGATTAAGGACCCCAATGGAAATAAGTTAGACAGTCTTCAATGACACTGACTTTTTTGGGTTATCCTGGGTGGCTAATCCTCTGGGGTTAATTGTTTCTTGGTATTCTCAATAAGCCACACCAACAACGGTGCTACAGCAGCAGCAGCAGACGGTACTACAGCAGCAGCAGCAGCTGACGGTGGTACAGCAGCAGCAGCAGCTGACAGTGCTACAGCAGCAGCAGATGATGCTACAGCAGCAGCAGATGGTACTACAGCAGCAGCAGCAGCTGACGATGCTACAGCAGCAGCAGACGATGCTACAGCAGCAGCAGCAGCAGCTGACAGTGCTACAGCAGCAGCAGACGATGCTACAGCAGCAGCAGATGGTACTACAGCAGCAGCAGCAGCAGCAGCTGATGGTGCTACAGCAGCAGCAGCAGCTGACAGTGCTACAGCAGCAGCAGCAGCTGATGGTGGTACAGCAGCAGCTGATGGTGGTACAGCAGCAGCTGACAGTGCTACAGCAGCAGCAGCAGCTGACAGTGCAGCAGCAGCAGCTGACGGTGGTACAGCAGCAGCTGTACGGAGACACGCACTCCACTTTCATACTTATCAATGATCTTTTTCTTCATCTCTATAGTAATTCTCACCCTTATTGCTGTAGGGTTGGCACTAGAAGCTTTCTTGGGGCCCATGGTCACTTATTTTGCAGATAAAATCACCAAAAACACTGTAATAATACGAAATGTTCCGATTGTATGCTTGGATGTTACCGTGGAGGCTGGCTGGTAAACAATGCCACCGGCGGAACATGTGAGGGTGGCTCAGGCCGCACATAGACGCGTCTTGGCCGAACAGCATTGAGCGGGTTTTTTAGCGGTATGCGAGGGAAAATCTTAAGTGATAAAATGTAGCGGTATGCGGATTTAACGTTATGTAAGGCCAACGGTATGCGGGGGTCCACTGTACTTTTATCCTCTAGCTTTCTTAATCCTTTTTTTTTCCTGACCTCTGTATACAAAATTAGTTTATGAAGAGTTTTATGGTTTGTAGGTTGGCCAGTCACCTCTTCCCCTGAAGCACTTGGTGCGTGTCTTCCTACGACAGGAACTTGGCGAGAAGATCCCACTAAGAATTGATGAGCTGGATCTGCCAGTAATCATGAAGAAGTACCTGCTCTATGAAATCAGCTAACTAATTAGTCACCTCTAGCATTTAAGGTTTAGTTTTAAGCTTTTGTGCATTATGTATAAGTGTTGTTGATATATTTTTATAGTTAAAAGATTCTTAGGCCAATTCCTTCTTTAAACTGGCTCTAAATTATTTGTGAATTCTTAATTATTTAAAATTGAAAATAATTTACATAATGATATTTCAACTGATCATCACATTCACTTATCTTCAAAATTCAAATACTGTATCATAACAATCAGGAATATTTTTGGTTGTCAAGGTCTGTTAATATTGCATTAAGTAATATTTACATTTTGGAACTAAGGACAAGAAATGATTAATCTTGATAGTTTCCATTGCACAAAATAATGTAGGGTAACTATTACTTTTGAGATTGTTGGTTTATAGGGTTTAAAGAGTATCTATTATGCATTTTTCATTAAGGCTGCATGCTGCTTGTAAACTACCAGTCAAGAATACTTTATTCCTAAAAAGAGGGATTAAAGTCTTTATACACTGAGAGACCTCAGTGTGAGATGCAGAGAGTCAACCTAATTAACTTTGTGGGTATTCCAATGATTAGCCTCCTCTCCTTCCCCTCCCACAAGAAAATTATTAACTATAGTAGTTATGAAGATTCATAAATAGGCAAAGCAAATTGAGCTTTTTAAAATGTAAATTTTAGCAAGATTAGGCTTTTATTATTAGTTTTGGTACAATAACAGTTTTATTTTAAAAACTGCATAACATTAATCAGCTGTTTCCCTATAATAAAAGGAGGCAGTTAGTCTTCAGGTCAATATTTTTTTGTGATATTTCCACATTGAGGTTATATTTACAGCAAATTAAAAAGTAATTAAGGTAGGTACTTTATTTGTGGCTGGTCGGGAACATTTAGCCCACACATTGAGTGTAAACTCACTGTTAACGGCTTTCAGTTAACTTAGAATATCGGCATCAATACATTGCTTATCTGCAGTTTTCTACTTTTGATATTAGTGAATCACTCTTAGACACTGAAATCTAGTTTGACTTTTGTATTTTATTGGAGGAGAAAGGTTTATAATGGCTTTAAAGAATAAAAAGTCACAATACTGTGACTAGAATAATCCACCAAAAGCCTGCACTTAGAAGAGAAACAATGACTGTGTTCTATCCTGGACCATTGTCAAGTCACTTCTGTACTACTACTGCTACTGTACTACAGATTCACTACATTATATTTTACTTCTATCACTGCTGCTCATTTCTGTTACTACTATTGTTACAATATTTACTGTACTACTACTACTACTACTACAGTAGACCCCCGGTTTTCATAATTAATCCGTTCCAGAAGGTTGGCCAAAATCCGAAATGGTCGAAAACCGAAGTAATATTTCCCATAAGAAATAATGTAAATCCAGTTAATCCATTTCAAGACAACCAAAAATATTAACAAAAAGTACATTTTATGGAGAATAACTATAGTTTTCCTAGGTGTAGTAGGTTGGTAGACAGCAACCACCCAGGGAGGTATTACCATCCTGCCAAGTGAGCGTAAAACGGAAACCTGTAATTGTTTTACATGATGGTAGGATTGCTTGGGTCTTTTTTCTGTCTCATAAACATGCAAGATTTCAGGTACGTCTTGCTACTTCTTACACGTAGGTCGCACTACACATACATGTGCAAGCATATATACAGTGGACCCCCGGTTAACGATATTTTTTCACTCCAGAAGTATGTTCAGGTGCCAGTACTGACCGAATTTGTTCCCATAAGGAATATTGTGAAGTAGATTAGTCCATTTCAGACCCCCAAACATACACGTACAAACGCACTTACATAATTGGTCGCATTCGGAGGTAATCGTTATGCGGGGATCCACTGTATATATATATACACACACCCCACTGGGTTTTCTTCTATTTTCTTACTAGTTCTTGTTTATTTCCTGTTATCTCCATGGGGAAGTGGATCAAAATTCTTCCTCCGTAAGCCATGCATGTTGTAGGAGGCGACTAAAATGCCAGGGGCAAGGGGCTAGTAACCCCTTCTCCTGTATATATTTCTAAATGTAAAAGGAGAAACTTTCGTTTCTCCTTTTGGGCTACCCCACTTCAATGGGATACAGCCGGTGTGTTGAAAGAAAGAAAGAACTATAGTTTTACATACAGAAGACAATGAGAAATAAATGACTAATTTTAATGATAAATGAACATTACATACCTTTGTTGAAGACTCTTGTCAGTGAGTAGTATTTATTTATAGTCCCAGGCGGACTACATCCCTGGTGTATACCTACCAGCTACTTACACTGCGGCCTATAGCCATATTATTATCATAGACATACCATGTTCATTGAGTTCAAAAGCGTTTCTAACAACTATCTTTAGATGCCATCATAAACAAAAGGAGAAGTAATGAATAATTCATGCCGAGAATTGTAAACGAAAGCTTATGTATTAAGGGTGGTTACTGGGCCAACGCAGATTCATATGGTGTTCTCTACTGCTGGACCAGAGAAAACGTAATGTGTACCCTCCACCACATATAAACATTGCATGTGAGTCACGAACGTATGAGTGGCCCACGCGCACATGTCTGATACCATCGATTTCAGAGGAGTGGATGTATGAAATAGGTGGGGGGGATTTCGCTGAAATCGCTCGAAATCCAAATTGTACGATTTCCGCACCAGCCGAAAACCGGGGGTCCACTGTACTGCTAATTCTATGTTCACCAACATGACTCCTCATTGTGCTGCTTACTACCACAGTCTTAATTTTTTCACTAATTTGCTCACCCCATTTGAGACTTGACAGTGGTTCAGGGGAGACCGAAATATTGTGAAGATCCTCTCCTAAGTGCAGATTATGGTGAAAGTAGTTGGCTTAAAATAAGTTCATAGATGGGGTTTTTATTAAATCAAATCTTTTAAGCTGTCATAAGTTTTCTATCAATATAAATTAATGCCTAGTACTGATTTAAGCATAGTACACAACTGTTAATGGTTGCAGTTATAATGTTTACAGTTAAATGTATTAGTATGTTACTGTATGGATTTGAGATATAAAAAATGCCATTCAGCATTTGTAGAAAACTGATATGTATACGTTACGAAGACTACCCGCAACATTGTATCGTGATGGACTAAATATTTGTTACATGTATGTTAGGCTTTATATTTATTTGCCCTCAAAATTGTATACTATTAAAGATTAGTGTGGGTAGTATACAAATGTTATCCAAGTTCATGCAATGAGAATTTGCATTACCTGAATATTTGTTTCCTCCTCCATACCTCCTCCTTGATGAGATGAATTTTATTTAATTAAATATATATTTATTGATTATTTTTGCACCAAAACAGACAACCTATTCTTGCAAAAAAAAAAAAAAAATTTTTTTTTTTTTTTTTTTTTTTTTTGGGGGGGGGGGGAGGAGGAGGAGGAGGGCCAGATCTTCAGGTGATGAACTTTGTCATGTTTATCTTAATGATAACCCAAGCTTAGATGTGAATATTTTGTAAAACTCTTGACTTCTGTAGATAGGAGAAACAGGTAATACTCAACACATTACCATTTAGATTAATGGACTTTCATTAGTATATACAGTAGGTTTTGAATTATTTTTACATATCAATTTTTATGTGTATATGGGTGTAGTTTTGTATTGTCATATATATGCATGTATATATAATGTATGCATGTGTGTGTGTGTGTATATATATATATGTATATATATACAGTGGACCCCCGGTTAATGATATTTTTTCACTCCAGAAGTATGTTCAGGTGCCAGTACTGACCAAATTTGTTCCCATAAGGAATATTGTGAAGTAGATTAGTCCATTTCAGACCCCCAAACATACACGTACAAACGCACTTACATAAATACACTTAAATAATTGGTCGCATTCGGAGGTGATCGTTATGCGGGGGTCCACTGTATATATATATATATTATATATATATATATATATATAAATAAATTTTTACAGTTTTTGTTTAACATTGTCTTAAATAAAATCCTATAATTGAATAGGATGGTTCCAATGTTCTGATGGAGTTTTATTTATTTCAAAGATAATTCATTAAATTCCTGTGCTTTAAATAAAGTATCAGGATCATCATTAATGAATATGGAAAATAGAGGTGGTACAGCTATAACTAATGGATAGGTAGAGAAAAATGTTTGAATCTATGAAAACAAGTCTCATGTAAAATAGCTGCATAAAATAGTTAACATTAGCCATTCTGTTTTTAGCTTTTATTTAAACCAAAATAATTTAAATTGATTGGGATGAAACTTGCCATATTGTGGTGTTCTTTAAGTCACTGTTTCCAAGATTAACCCAATTTTTTTTTTTGTTTGTATCTGTGTAAATATTCTTTGAGAATGCAGTAGCTTCTTCTCTTGCTATCCTGCCTCAAGATAGTGACTTTTTTTTTTTGTCTGCCAATAGTATGACTAAACGTATGTACCAAGAAAGGTTTACGTTAATGTATGTTTTGCCAAAATGTTTATAAAGTGGTTATAACGATGCATTTCCTTATGCCACACAGTTACTTAGTACAATGTTTTAATACTGAAATTAAACATTAACATTATTAAGCTAATGTATACTCGACATTGCATCTTCCTTATCTGTTGTGATGCTATAGAAAAACTCTACCTCTACTCTATACCATTAATAACAAATGAGCTCTTGCATTTCCTCTGTACAATATTTGTTTAAAAATAAAGTTTTTAACTTTGTTTCTTTATACTGCATTACACGTTTAAATTTTAATCTGGGTGATCAAGTGATGAGCTTCAATGGGTAGTGTGCAAATGATTAAAATTATTATTTAGAACTGGTAAAAGCTATAGAAGTTAAAGGAAAGTAGTATGGCAAATTTCCATTGGTATCTTTCCCTAGGATAGAACCCATGTCAGGCTACTATTAGGTACTTATTAGCTACTAGGCGAATCAGTAAGGGAACTTGTAAGTAGGCCGTCGGATCCTCCTGGGAATTTAGCCCAGTTGCTTTGTGATGTCAAACCTACCACCGAGCAAGAGATAATTTTTTTTTTATTAGTGTATTGTTGGAACTGACGACAATAAATGTTCATCTCAGACTAGAGCTTCTGTTAGTTTTCTTGCTCCATTTTAAGCAACTCATTGCTTTTAGTGAGGTTCCTTCTTCATCCTCCATTGATGAGCTCCTACACCTCTTCTCGACGTCAGTTTTAACCGCAGCTTCTCATTCGTGACGCTACACGCACTTGCTGTCGAGGTTGTTTCCACCATCACCTCTGCTTCCTCTGAGTGCAGTCTGGAAAAAAGTGAGAAAATTGAGTGGTAAATACTCTCCTGACCCAGCTCCTGTTCTATGGCTTGCCGATGTTGATATAGCAAACCCTCTTGACATTGCCATTGAAATTGGCACTCATCTAGTCCGTATTTCTCGGGGGCTCCATCTATGCCCCTCGTTTTTTTCCTCAAAGTCTGCCAGAGAGTTAGCACCCTTGGACTTTTATTCTCTCAGAGAAGAACAGTATAATGTGCCTTTTACACTTCAGGAACTGGAGGCAACACACTCAGCTTGCCGATCATCGGCAGCTGGGTCTGACGACATTCATATTCGGATGTTATAACATATAAATCAGTCAGCCCTTGCAGTCCTCTTACACCTCTTCAATCTTATTTGGTCACAAGGAGTTCTTCCCCAGCTGTTGAAATCTGCCATTGTTTTCCCTTTCCGCAAACCGGGTACTAAGGGACATAATGCCTCCCACTATCGTCCCATTGCTCTTACCAGTGCAGTTTGCAAAGTGATGGAACGTCTGGTAAATCGACGTTTAATGTATTTAGAGACACACGACAGTCTCTCCACTAGTCAATATGGCTTTCGTAAGGGCCGTTCTACCATAGACCCCTTACTACGCTTGGATACGTATGTTCGTAATGCCTTTGCGAATAACCACTCGGTTATTGCCATATTTTTTGACCTTGAGAAGGCATGTGACACAACTTGGAGGTATATTATTTTGGCCCAAGCCCACTCCTTAGGCCTCCGAGGCAATCTACCATCCTTCCTTAAGAACTTTTTAACTGACAGACATTTCTGTGTTTGGGTTAATAATGTGCTCTCCCCAGACTCTGTCCAAGCTGAAGGTGTTCCCCAGGGATGTGTTCTGAGTATAACACTTTTTTCTCCTTGCTATAAATGATCTGGCCTCGAGTCTTCCATCCAATATTTGGTCATCCCTCTGTTGATGACTTCGCTATTGCTTGTGCAGGCGCTGACTGCCACCTCATTACAGTTTCTCTCCAGCATGCGGTCAACCGTGTTTCCAATTGGGCCACCACACATGGGTTTAAATTTTCCAGTACCAAAACTCTTCAAATTACTTTCACTAGACGCTCTGTCATCTCCGATCATCCTTTGTACCTCTATGGCTCCCGTATCCCTGAACGTGATAGTCAGGTTTCTAGGCCTTCTCTTTGACCATAGGTTATCCTGGAAACCTCACATTACCTCTCAGAAGGCAACTTGTCACAGCCGGCTGAACCTTCTTAAAACCCTTGCTTATCTTTCCTGGGGAGCTGATCGTCGAACTCTCCTTCACCTACATTCAGCCTTCATTTTGTCGAAACTCGATTATGGTGACCAGATCTATTCAGCGGCCTCTCCTGCTACTCTCTCTAGCCTTAACCCCATCCATCACCAAGGATTAGGTGCTTTTCGCTCTTCCCCAGTTGAGAGCTTCTATACAGAAGCGAATGTTCCATCCTTGTCCGATTGCCGTGATGGGGAGCTGATCGTCGAACTCTCCTTCACCTACATTCAGCCTTCATTTTGTCGAAACTCGATTATGGTGACCAGATCTATTCAGCGGCCTCTCCTGCTACTCTCTCCAGCCTTAACCCCATCCATCACCAAGGATTAGGTGCTTTTCGCTCTTCCCCTGTTGAGAGCCTCTATACAGAAGCGAATGTTCCATCCTTGTCCGATTGCCGTGATGCCCATTGCCTTCGTTACTATGTACGCTCTCATGATCTCCGCAATCCTTCCATTTATAGAATGGTCACTGATATTAGTAGACATTCTTTATTTGTTCGCTGTCCCTGTTTGCTCCGTCCCTTCTCTCTTCGCCTACATTCGCTCGTCTTCCCTTCAGTTACCACCTTTCTGTTTATGTAGCATCTCACTTTTCCCTACCCCCCTGGGAAGTTCCAGCTGTTCGAGTCTGTTCTTTCTCACTCCCTTGCTCGAAAGCCCAACTGCCTATGATAGCTTCCTGCTCTTTTTCTTGACCACTTCCACTCTCATTCTCATGCCATTGCAGTGTACACAGGTGGCTCTAAGTCTTCTGACGGCATCGGATTTGCAGCAGTGTTTCCGGACAGCGTCACGCGAGGGCATTTACTATCTTCGGCTAGCATTTTTACTGCTGAATTGTATGCCATTCTTGCAGCACTTATCCGAATTGCATCTATGCCTGTCTCATCATCTGTGGTTCTCTCAGACTCCCTTAGTGCTCTACAGGCTATACGAAAATTTGATGCACCTCACCCCCTAATTCTCCGTATCCAACTTTGGCTATGCTGCATCTCTACCAAGCATGAAGATATTGTTTTTTGTTGGGTCCCTGGTCATGTTGACGTACAGAGCACTGAACAGGCAGACACTGCTGTGCGGTCAGTAGTACACGACCTACGAGTTTCATATAGAGGTGTTCCATTTACGGACTATTTTGCTGTAATAGCTACCCACCTTCACACGCGTTGGCAACAATGTTGGTCTAATCTGCTCGGTAACAAACTTCAGTCTATTAAACCGAGTATAGGTAACTGGCCGTCTTCTTGTCATCAGTGTCGAGGTTGGGAGACTACTCTCTCCCGTCTTCGCATTGGCCACACTTGTCTTACTCGTGGGTGTCTCATGGAGAGGCGCCCTGTTCCTCTCTCTGAGAAGTGTCAGGTTCCAGTATCGGTTAGCCACGTTCTGTTAGACTGCCCTCTCTATCAACAAGCACGCAGAATTTACCTCCAATGTCATCTCCGCTCTACTACTCTCTTTACCTTCCCTTCTTGCTGATGGACCCTCCTTTAATCCTGACTCTCTCATTGACTTTATGACAACGACTGATTTACTCCACAAACTCGGATGATGATACCTTTCGCACTCCCCTCAGCCCTTCCTACCTCAATCTCTTGCTGCCCTCTACCCTTTCACCATCCACTGCCCCGCTGTTCTCCGTAACCTATTACTCGTCCATCTCCCTTTTGCCACCAGATACCCTCGCTTCCTTCCTGCCCAGCAGCACTGTATAGCCCTTGTGGTTTAGCGCTTCTTTTTTATTATAATAATTGCTCCATTTTAAAGAGTGCCTAGATATCCAAGCTACATCTCCCTCGCCTACCGTATTTAAGAAACCCCTTGACCTGTACTCCTTAGAACACAAGTGAGAAAGTAGTCATCCTAGAGGAGCTGACATCAGCTGGAAGTTTCTTGAGCCCCTCCCCAAATGCATTATGCAACCAAAAGATTCACTAACACGGGAAACCCTGGTTATTGATCATGTTTCATCGTTGAAATAATAGCCTTGTTTGCATTTGGCCTATGTCATGCCAGGGTGCACAGTTTCTCAGCAGGCAAGTTATCCTCAGTAAACTCATTCATGTTGTTGATGCAACTTTTGTCTTCAGCATAGCCAAACATCCGTGATGTTCAATACACCTATACTTCATTGTGAGTTCATGACTGATACCTGACAGTTGGATCCAGTTGCTTCTTGACCTGTGAGGTGGTTGCATGTTAGAATGAATACTGTATGACAGGTCTGATCCTTGGCTGTCGCCTACCAGTATTGAGGTGAAATATGGCTGCAAGCTGTACATTCATCTGAAGCACCCATTTGGAAAAGCAGTCATATCATTGACAGTATTTTACATTTCATTCTAGGTCATTCATAGGGAAATGGGGAAAGAGGTAGAATGGATGATATTTTAAGAAAAATACGATCCAAGATAGTATTTCAATAAAATATTACAAGAGGGGGACAGCCAAGTACATTAAATTAGAATAAAATTGAAATGATATACAGGCATGTGCCTGACAGCAGTTGAAATATAAAAATTCAATCTACACCTTTCAAGTATTTTTTTTATCTGTAGCCAATAGCAGCACTGACCCTTTTGGGTTTATAACTAAATTTTATAATATTTGTGGCCAATCAATGGATACTAACAAATTTGAGTTTACCATGCAAGATATAAACTCAAGTTAATGAGAGTTTATTCATTTTATTTTTACACAATTTATGAAGATGTTACTTTTAACATTAAGGTTATAAAACAAACAATGAAGCTGTACATTTAATGTAAGTTCTGTGCTATAGGTACATACAGCAAGATCAGATTCACAACTTAGAGGGTCCAGTCATGATGATGCTCACCTCTCAACTCCTTTAGATTTGAAGTTTCTCAAACCTTATATGACATTCACTAAATCTGAAACCTAAGAATGAATCATTTTTACTTTCTATGAAAGGATTCTTACAAGACATGATGAACATTTAGCTGCCAAATTAATAAATTTATTCCCTCAATCAGTTTAATAACCACAGGGACTCTTAATTTAAGTACTTCCCCACTGTCATATCAGGTTAGAAAATTTGTCCTAAATAACTAATGTATGTCTTGCTGCTAAGAATGTCACCATAAACGAGTGTGGGGGTAAGCAGTATCAGACGCCGACACCTGTAAACTTATGCGAGAAATTTTGACTAGAAGCATTAACGGCATCTGTGATGGAGAGTAGTGACGCCCCATGGTGACAGTCATAACTACAGCAGCATTTTTTGACCCTTAGTGAAGACTAATTAACTTGCAACTTTCTGAATCATTAAGAATTGTAAAAAAATTGGTGGGTAAACTCAAATATCAATGAGTAATGTGATTATTTCAACAAAGCATTTCTTCAACTTTAGAAACTGAAGATGCTCTTTTGAAACTATAGAAAAGGACAGAACTAAATGTGATGTCTGAAGAGTAATTTAGTCTTCATTGGGATTTCCAAAAAGCTGACAGCCCTTTCACCTTAAAAGGAAGAAAAAAAAAATCACAGCTAATGTCATAAATCAGCAATTTTGAAATTTTTGGTACATCAAATCTCTAAAATTATATTTTTTATCAATTTCAAATAAAAGTATTTATAGTTTGATGTTAACCCAAAGTCAATATTGCTGACCTGAGCAGAGCACAATACAAAAATATTTATGGAAATCAAATATTTAATGTCATAACTTAGCTATACAATACTTCTTAACATTTGTTGGAATGTTATGTAAGATGAGGAAACCTCAAAATAATACAAAAATAAGCTGTAATGAAATTGTCTAAATAATCCTCACCATGGGACAAACAGTAATGGTGAACTTTGCCAGAAACCAATCAGCCCAGTACAATGATTAGCCAACACTATACTAATTATAACAATATAAACAGCTTTACCATTCAAAACTATATGCTCAAACCATTGGCAGTTTTCAGAGGGGGGGAACAAGAGTTCTTGTATCACCTTATTAACACCTAATAGTCTGTAATATTTTTCTTTGGTATGATTTTAAGAAAAATAAATGATGTACAGTAAGTTATTGAAAAAAAAAAAATACACAATGGGAAAATATGACAGACTGAATAATCAAGAATAATTCATAACGTGCTTAAATATCGCACCATTGTTTCCCTGTATGATGCCTTATAAATGAGACCCAAGGATCACTACCTCAAGATTCCTAATGAATTGTGTATAGGCATAAGAATTAAGGCTGGGATGAAATG
Organism: Cherax quadricarinatus; assembly: GCF_038502225.1. Lineage (NCBI taxonomy): Eukaryota > Metazoa > Arthropoda > Malacostraca > Decapoda > Parastacidae > Cherax > Cherax quadricarinatus. The sequence goes on along the minus strand of NC_091300.1, from coordinate 5,596,894 downwards.
CCAAGTTTGACCGAAGTTCCTGCTTGTGATCACGTGTTTTCTTATTCAAGTAAAAAGCTATTCACTTTATCAAAGGAAGGCAAGTTCCATTACCAGAGAATTACTCTGCTCCATATTTGCAACTCATGATCCACTAACTCGATAGATAAACATCCCCTAGTTTTACTTAGATTCCTTGCCAATGGTAACTAAAATTAGCTTATGAGCAGTACCAATGAATATGGGTTATCAAATATTAATCTGAAATTTACCTATAACTGCTTGAAGTAAGATTATTTTATATATATATTTTAATAAATTACAAATTTGTATCTAAACAACTCATTAAACAACTTTATAATTTAATTTCTTCACAAGTAATGTGAAGCAATGCTTAAATTAAATTTCATGTAAAATATGAAATGGAAACAATGCCTGTCAGAACCAATTTGTTCATTCAGTATAAATAAAATGCTGTGTATTATAGTTACAAGCTTTTTATGATTATAAAAAAAAATCTGGATAAAGGGTACACTCCTAAACTATGTGGGGTGTAATAAGAGAAGTTATGTTATAGATCAGGATAATAGAGAGGTGTCATCTGAATAATAACATTAGAGTATTCAACATTCATGTATGTAGATGTGTGAATCTCTGGTCTGACTTGGCATTCCCTGCAAACATCATAACTCTGGCTTGCCTCTCATTCTCACATTTTCAATAAAAGCTAAACATAGAAACTAAAGTTTACCTTATAGGTCATATTATAAACAATCTCACATTCTTAGCCTACTAGCAAGTGCTTCGTATTAGAAAAACCCACAGGAAATACTATACAGTACTGCGTAGCCTTGAGTGAAGTCTGGAGAGAGTTAAATAGCATCTATGACAACTAACAAAAATAGTATGAGTATTGCGATTAAACATCTGGCTGAATTGACAACCTGTGGGTTTTCTCAATTGATTATACCTCAGATGTGCTGTTATCTATGGTCTCGCAATCAACGTGAGACCATTAAAGTTGGCAGTAACTCGTATCTTCAAAATTTGCAAGTAATTGTCCTAACAGCTCATCTTTGGAAGTTTAAAATACCCATGAAGATGCATTACAAAATAGATACTACTGCCAATAACTTAGGATAGTACTTTGGATAAAAAGTAATCCATCTTCATGAATACCTCAATTGTAATTAGAATATGGCTAAAGAATTTGGGCACCTAGACTTTGCTTGGGGGATCTTTATCTTTTGGTCCCCCCCAGAAGGAATCAAAACGAGTGCGAGCTTTATCAAGTGCATCAGATACCGTCCTACCAGAAGCCGGAGAGACTAGAGATGGGGGTTTTGACTCTTGAACTTCACCAACGCTTTGAGTTTGGGGATAGTAAGGGGCATCAGGTGCCTCAAGTACACGATATGGTGAGCCTTTAGACCTAGCAGGGGTATCAATAGGTGCCTCAAGTACCCTGTATGGAGATGGTTTGATTGGGGCCTCTGGTTTAGTGGGAGACTGGTCAGGAAGATCCTTAATATCTGAAGGGGCTTCTGGGGCTTCTAATACACGATAGCCTCCACTCTTGGACTGCTGAGGCTCCACTGGAGCTTCCAGAACTTTGTATGTTCCAGATTTAGGAGAATTGGTAGTAGGTGGAGAGGGCTGGTCAAACATAAATGAAGGATCATCAAGGCACCTTAGATTAGTGCCAGGGATGTTACGAACACTGACAGGCTTTGATTCAGGAGCGCACACATCCTTGACTGGATCAGAAGACAGAAGGGGCACTTCAGGCTTGGTAGGAGATGGTGTCCCTGAACTCTTGCCATTCATGCCATTGAGGGAGCCAAACATGGACATTGTCATAGAGTCAACCGCACCTGTAAGAACCACCACCCATGCAGTCAGACCTAGTAATATGAAAAGTGCAACATGAAATGTAGGGAAGTGGTAGCTACCATTTAACCCTTTATAATATAATTAACCCAATATCCCTGAAGAGTAAGTTGAAATGTGCATAATCAATCTCTACTTTTTATAGTGCTTGAGAAGCCAATTCATTTACAGAACTGAAGAATTAGGAGACTGAGAATTCATGCCATTGAAAGCTCGAGGACTGTTTAAATTATCTATTGAAGGATGGGTGATAGATTGAAGGGTACTGATAGTCTCAGTAGGAAAACCATAACCACTGCTTTCAGAAACATTTTGTTCAGGGATGTGACTGCTTTCATTATCATAACTACTATCAAAAGGATTACTGCTCCTGCTTGTTTGTCCTCCATTAACACCTGAAGTGTTGCAATTCATAAGAGTACTGCTGTTTTCCTCTGTAAGGCTACTAGATTTAGTTTGATAGTCAATGTTAATCGGAGGAGACATCCCAAAATAGTCACTTTTAATCCTGGAGACAGTAACATTTGTCAGTGGTTTTGAACTATCATATAGGAATGAATCAGCAGTACCCTCAGAATTACTCTTATCAAAAGAAGTGTGTTGGAATGGATCAGGAAACTGAGAGGTATTATCGAATGGTGTAGACTTTATGTTATTTGCCTGATAGCTGTCTTGAAAAATGTTCTGAGAAGCTAAAGGTAAATCGTGTACCACATTTTGCACATCTTTATGACTAATAGCTTTTCCAGTTAAGGAAGGTCTTTCAAATACAGATGCAGATAGTTCAGTTACATCCCTCTGACTGTAATCAGTACTGTCTTGTATCCCATGGTGCATATCCGGTTCAATTACAAACAACATTGCTTCTGAACGACTCTCTAAACTATTATTTTCAACTGCTTGTGAATGTGGATTATGGAAAGCCATCTCATTAGACTTAATCTTATTTTCATAAGTTTCAGTTCTAGCATCACTTCCATAAAAACTATGAAGACTTTCTGATTTATTTTCATCATAAGCTTCATTCTCACTACTCTCTCCAAACTCAAAGGCATCAACACTAAGGGAAGATAATGTAGGACTTCCAGTTTGAGTCAGTGATACAGAAGACTCTTCTGGAAATTTACTTGTGGAATTAGGGAACATGTCAGATCGAGAAATTAATGTAATATCATCAATATTACTCTCAAAAGGATTATATCCTTTTGGCTCTGGCTCACTCATTAAGTCAAATTTTTCTTGACCATTAAAATCATTTTCAGTTACAAAGCTTTCAAATGATGGGGCATTCCTAGCAGATGAAAATCCTGAAATAGCAAGGTTGTTTGTAAAGTCAAGAGTTTTTATCTTGCTGTCAAATGCAATAGGTTGAGCAACTGAGGTATAAATGGGAAATGATAAACCCTTATTTTCTGGCCCACTATCATGTTTAAAGTTTTCTGAAAATATCGACTCTGATGTAGGTTCTACTGATTTTGTGCAAATAGATTCATTTTGAGGGTCAAGATCATAATTTATATTTTCTGGTAGTCTTTCAGCAAGATTATAATCTGTATATTCCAGGCTGCATTTATCAGGCGATTCAACATACACATTAATACCCTCATCATCCAAAACAGTTACCAATTTAAATTCAGAGACTGGAGATTTCACAGCTGTAACAGGATCTGCAAGTTCTTCAAATTTATTATCTGGCAGAGGTGATTTTAACATTTCTGTTTTTATTTCAGGAGAATATGACTCCAACTTCACCTTTTCAGCCTCCTTAATTTCCAAAGATTCTGATTGTCCTAGTTCATCAGACAACTCATCTATTACAAAATTATCCTCATATGGTTTAGTATTTTTGGTCACATCTTCTGATATATAAGATGGTTTGACTTCCGAGAGAAATTCTGTAAGGTAGGAAACATTCTGTACTTCAATATGCAGCTCATTCTCATTATCCATATTTAAGAATGGAATGTTTTCATTTGTATTATGAGATTCTGTGTCCACAGGCTCAAAAGGCGAGGAAGAATGAATGTTATCACGAGAGGATGCAAAGGACTGAATATTGTCTTGCAGAGAGGAGGGATACATATTCTCATCAGGTGATACACAGTCAATGGAATCTCTCTCAGTAATAGAGGAGAGTGAATTATCATTAGAATCATTTTCTTGGACAGAGGCTGGGTAATTGAAAATTGAATCACTCTCATGAAGTGGTGGCGAATGATTACTAAGATGATATGAAAATGGAGAGAATGTACTTTCAGAATATGATGGGGAATAAACATCCTCATGTAGCGACGATGGTTTATTAGCCTCTGTGTGAATAGATGGAGAATAGGCATCCTGCAATGAAGATGCTGGTAAATTTATGCTCTCCTGTATTGATATGGAATAGTCCTCTTCATGCAGAGATAAGGAATCATTTGTAACATGAGAAAGAGCATCCTCGTGCATAGACAGTACACGGGTGTCTGCATTTAGAGATGAAGTGTCGATCATATAATCAGATGAGTGGGGCACTTCATGTTCAACAGACAGATAGTTAACATGAGAAGATATGGAAGGAAAATTTTCATGTTGTGGAGATAGTGAATGAATATCACCACAAGATGATGAATCAGCATCTTCAGGCAATCCTGAAATGGAGTGGCTCTTGCCTTCCTGTACTATAATGTTGTGTATAGATGGGGATTGAAGTTCATTGTGTACAGATGGGGACTCGAGCCCTTCCTGAAGAGATGGTAACTGGAACTTGTCAGGCAGAGATGGGGACTGCAGCTCTGCATACACATATGGAGACTGGTGCTCTTCCTGTGGAGATGGGGACTGGAGCTCTTCCTGTAGCAACTGGGACTGGAGCTCTTCCTGCAGTGATGGGGACTGGAGCTCTTCATGTAGAGATGGGGACTGGAGATCTTCCTGTAGAGATGGGGACTGGAGCTCTTCCTGCAGAGATGGGGACTGGAGCTCTTTCTGCAGAGATGGGGACTGGAGCTCTTCCTGCAGAGAAGGGGACTGAAGCTCTTCCTGCAGAGATGGGGGCTGGAGCTCTTCTTGTAGAGATGGGGACTGGAGCTCTTCTTGCAGAGAAGGGGACTGAAGCTCTTCCTGTAGAGATGGGGACTGGAGCTCTTCCTGTAGAGATGGGGACTGGAGCTCTTCCTGTACAGAGGGGGACTGGAGGTCATCCTGTAGTGATGGGGACTGGAGCTCTTCCTGTAGTGATGGGGACTGGAGCTCTTCCTGCAGAGATGGGGACTGGACCTCTTCCTGTAGAGATGGAGAAAGAAGCTCTTCATGCAGAGATGGGGACTGGAGCTCGTCTTGCTGAGATGGGGACTGGAGCTCATCATGCAGAGATGGGGACTGGAGCTCCTCATGTAGAGATGGGGACTGGAGCTCTTCTTGCAGAGACGGGGACCGGAGCTCATCTTGCAGAAACGGGGCCTGGAGCTCTTCATGCAGAGATGGGGACTGGAGCTCATCATCCAGAGATGGGGACTGGAGCTCATCTTGCAGAGATGGGGACTGGAGCTCGTCGTGCAGAGATGGGGACTGGAGCTCGTCGTGCAGAGATGGGGACTGGAGCTCGTCGTGCAGAGATGGGGACTGGAGCTCGTCGTGCAGAGATCGGAACTGTAGCTCTTCCTGTAGAGATGGGGACTGGAGCTCTTCCTGTAGAGATGGGGACTGGAGCTCTTCCTGTAGAGATGGGGACTGGAGCTCTTCCTGTAGAGATGGGGACTGGAGCTCTTCCTGTAGAGATGGGGACTGGAGCTCTTCCTGTAGAGATGGGGACTGGAGCTCTTCCTGTAGAGATGGGGACTGGAGCTCTTCCTGTAGAGATGGGGACTGGAGCTCTTCCTGTAGAGATGGGGACTGGAGCTCTTCCTGTAGAGATGGGGACTGGAGCTCTTCCTGTCGAGATGGGGACTGGAGCTCTTCCTGCAGAGATGGAGACTGGAGCTCTTCCTGTAGAGATGGGGACTGGAGCTCTTCCTGTAGAAATGGTGACTGGAGCTCTTCCTGCAGAGATGGGGAATGGAGCTCTTCCTGTAGAGATGGGGACTGGAGCTCTTCCTGTAGAGATGGGGACTGGAGCTCTTCCTGTAGAGATGAGGAATGGAGCTCTTCCTGTAGAGATGGGGACTGGAGTTCTTCCTGTAGAGATGGGGACTGGAGCTCTTCCTGCAGAGATGGGGACTGGAGCTCTTCCTGCAGAGATGGGGACTGGAACTCTTCCTGCAGAGATGGGGACTGGAGCTCTTCCTGCAGAGATGGGGACTGGAGCTCTTCCTGTAGAGATGGGAACTGGAGCTCTTCTTGTAGAGCTGGGGACTGGAGCTCTTCCTGTAGAGATGGGAACTGGAGCTCTTCCTGCAGAGATGGGGACTGGAGCTCTTCCTGCAGAGATGGGGACTGGAGCTCTTCCTGCAGAGATGGGGACTGGAGCTCTTCCTGCAGAGATGGGGACTGGAGCTCTTCCTGCAGAGATGGGAACTGGAGCTCTTCTTGTAGAGCTGGGGACTGGAGCTCTTCCTGTAGAGATGGGGACTGGAGCTCTTCCTGTAGAGATGGGAACTGGAGCTCTTCCTGCAGAGATGGGGACTGGAGCTCTTCCTGCAGAGATGGGGACTGGAGCTCTTCCTGTAGAGATGGGGACTGGAGCTCTTCTTGTAGAGATGGGGACTGGAGCTCTTCCTGTAGAGATGGGGACTGGAGCTCTTCCTGCCGAGATGGGGACTGGAGCTCTTCCTGCCGAGATGGGGACTGGAGCTCTTCCTGCCGAGATGGGGACTGGAGCTCTTCCTGCAGAGATGGGGACTGGAGCTCTTCCTGTACAGATGGGGACTGGAGCTCTTCCTGTACAGATGGGGACTGGAGCTCTTCCTGTAGAGATGGGGACTGGAGCTCTTCTTGTAGAGCTGAGGACTGGAGCTCTTCCTGTAGAGATGGGGACTGGAGCTCTTCCTGTAGAGATGGGAACTGGAGCTCTTCCTGTAGAGATGGGAACTGGAGCTCTTCCTGTAGAGCTGGGGACTGGAGCTCTTCCTGTAGATCTGGGGACTGGAGATCTCCCTGCAGAGATGTGGACTGGAGCTCTTCCTGTAGAGATGGGAACTGGAGCTCTTCCTGTAGAGATAGGGACTGGAGCTCTTCCTGTAGAGCTGGGGACTGGAGCTCTTCTTGTAGAGATGGGGACTGGAGATCTCCCTGCAGAGATGTGGACTGGAGCCCTTCATGTAGAGCTGGGGACTGGAGCTCTTCCTGCAAAGATGGGGACTGGAGCTCTTCTTGTAGAGATGGGGACTGGAGATCTCCCTGTAGAGATGTGGACTGGAGCTCTTCCTGTAGAGATGGGGACTGGAGCCCTTCCTGTAGAGCTGGGGACTGGAGCCCTTCCTGTAGAGCTGGGGACTGGAGCTCTTCCTGCAGAGATGGGGACTGGAGCTCTTCATGTAGAGATGGGGACTGGAGCTCTTCATGTAGAGATGGGGACTGGAGCCCTTCCTGCAGAGATGAGGACTGGAGCTCTTCCTGTAAAGATGATGACTGGAGCTCTTCCTGCAGAGATGAGGACTGGAGCTCTTCCTGCAGAGATGAGGACTGGAGCTCTTCCTGTAGAGATGGGGACTGGAGCTCTTCCTGTAGAGATGGGGACTGGAGCTCTTCCTGCAGAGATGGGGACTGGAGCTCTTCCTGCAGAGATGGGGACTGGAGCTCTTCCTGCAGAGATGGGGACTGGAGCTCTTCCTGCAGAGATGGGGACTGGAGCTCTTCCTGCAGAGATGGGGACTGGAGCTCTTCTTGTACAGATGGGGACTGGAGATCTTCCTGTAGAGATGGGAACTGGAACTCTTCGTGTAGAGATGGGGACTGGAGCTCTTCATGTAGAGATGGGGACTGGAGCTCTTCGTGTAGAGATGGGGACTGGAGCTCTTCCTGCAGAGATGAGGACTGGAGCTCTTCCTGCAGAGACGGGGACTGGAGCTCTTCCTGTAGAGATGGGGACTGGAGCTCTCCCTGTAGAGATGGAGACTGGAGCTCTTCCTGTAGAGATGGGGACTGGAGCTCTCCCTGTAGAGATGGGGACTGGAGCTCTTCCTGCAGAGATGGGGACTGGAAACCTGTATTTCTTGGTGAGGAAGTAAGCTCTTCGACTACCAGTGAGAAAGCAGCTTCTTTGCAAACTGGTGAGGAAGGAACTTCATGTACAGGCAAGGCAGTAACTTCTTCATGCACTGGTGAGGAAGTATCTTCATGCACTTGTGAAAAATGAACTTCATGTTTATAAAGGCAATTCTCTTCATTTTCAGATGGTGATTGAATCTCTTTGTTAACAGACTGGGAATGACTGTCATGTTGTGGGGAACAAATATCTCGAGTAACAGATGAGTGGACATTATTAAATTCTGCTGGACAATACGTCTCATCATGGAGGAAGGGAGCTTCAGTGAGTTGAGTTGGGGAGTAGTTATTCTCATGAATATCCTTATCAAATGATGAAGAAGAATGAATATCTTCATGTAATGATTTAAGTGAATTACTATCTTGAGAAGTAGAGCTTGTATCATTTAGAGAAGAAGGGGAATGTACATTATCTTGCATGGACAATGAGGACTGAACACTATCATGTATGGAAGATAAAGAATGAGTATCCTCATTTAAAGAAGATTGGATGGATTCATCTTCATGAGGGGAAGAATTTGTATCATGCAGAGAAGACAAAGAATTAACACCATTGTGCAGAGAGGATTGGGAACTTATGTAATCATGCAGAGATGAAGAATGAGCATCCCCATTTATGGAGGATGAGGAGTATGTATCATCCTGTAGAGAAGATGGTGAGTGAACAGCAGAATCATTCTCAGTGAGAGAGAGTGGAGAATGTGCATCATTATCCTCATGCATAGGTAACTGGAAATACCTATCAGTATCATTCTTATGGAAAGATTCTGAAAAGACCTGAGAATAATTTTTATTTGAGACAGATTCAATACAAATAGAGGATTTAGGTGCAAGTAAAGATATGGGGCCATCTTGGAAATCAGAGGTAGTAAGAACAGAGGATGAATCTGCATCAGAAGAGGTGTCAAAAGAGTCATTCCAAGAAATACCTGAAGGAGGGACAATGTCCATGGGTGAAGGTTTTTTTGTTGCAGGTGGGCTCAGAGGAAGTTGCTGCTGCTGCTGTAAGGGCTGAGACTGGAATGGTTTAGTTTCATGAGTTGGCTCAGCTTTCTTGAATTCAGTAACTGGTTCTAACTTCTTGGGCTCAGGATCCTTAACTTCAGATGCCTTTGGCTCACTAAACATAGACAGAACTGATGCAGGTTCTGACACTGGAGGTTCACTTGATTTTACCTCTGGTGTCTTTGATTCTAAGGGTTCTGTTTCTTGTACCTTAGCTTCTAATGGTTTTGTCTCCAGTTCTTTTGAATCAGCGAGTTTTGGCTCTTCTTTAACTTCAGTTAATTTAGTATCTTTCTTTATATCATAAGGCTTAGTTTCAGCTTTGGCATCTAACTTAGAATTAAAACTATCTCCATCTATGATTTTTCCTTCAGGAATCTTACTTTCAGAGATCTCTGATTCCTGAGATTTTGCTTCAATTGGTTTAGGTGCTGGTTTCTTTTCATCAGTTTTGTCATCAACCTTAGACTCTAGAGTTGTGGCAGTGGTAGGCTTAGGTTGCTCCTGAGAATGGGACTTTGCTTCGGATGCAATGGAGGACACGGGTGTGCCAGCGAGTGATCCCTGGCTTATCTTAGTAGGTTCAGGCGTTTGTCGCGTCCGGGATTCCAACACATGGCGATACTCAGAGGAAGGAGTTCCACGTGCTGATTCACCTGGTAAAGAATTTTGTATATTAGTAACAAATCAATGAGAAATTTCTACTTTGTAATTTTGGTATAATGTAAAAGCTTGTTAACTGATTTAGTTTCTGTGGCTCTTGAAAGGAATGAATATATATATTATTATTCTTGAATTACTTATGCAGATAATTGATACTTCTAATATATCATGAAATGCCAGTTCTTTTTAAGAACTAGCAAACTGTAAAATTAAACTACATATCTCTGCTAATATTAACAATGAAAAGCAGATCATAATGCACAAACTAGACACTGACTGCCACAACAGACACCTGGAAGCATCTGAAAGCTGTTCAGCCAGGTCACACTCTCAGGAACTCTCTACCATTCATCTTTCATATTATCTCTGTGTAATGTCATGAGAAGACAAGATCTTGACTATCTTATGGGGTGCTCTACATATAAAAGGCAGAAACTGTGTACATACATACATACATACATATATATATATATATACACACACATATATACATATATATACACACGTATATACATACACCCGTCATGCATGCTGAATAGGTAAAATTGGACAATTGGCAAGAACTCGTTTAAAATTTTCTCTTATAGGTTTAAAGATATATTTTTTCATTTATGTTAATGTAAAAATTCATAATTTTGTACCAACAGAACCTTAGAAAACTTACCTAACCTTATTATAACAAGCACAATTATATTTATCCTAGTCCAACTAAATATATATTTTAGATAAGTTTACAATAATTTAATAATAAACAAACACAATGAAATATATATTTTTTGTTAGGTTCAGAATGATTTTTGTGAAATTATTCAATATACAAATTTTCACTTGCCTTATTTGGCAAAAAGAGCATTGCTATTTAAGCCAAAATCGCAAGTTTTACTGATTCAGTACGGTCCGTGTGTGTGTGAGAGAGAGAGAGAGAGAGAGAGAGTGTACTCACCTAGTTGTACTCACCTAGTTGAGGTTGCAGGGGTCGAGTCCAAGCTCCTGGCCCCGCCTCTTCACTGGTCGCTACTAGGTCACTCTCCCTGAACCATGAGCTTTATCGTACCTCTGCTTAAAGCTATGTATGGATCCTGCCTCCACTACATCGCTTCCCAAACTATTCCACTTCCTGACTACTCTGTGGCTGAAGAAATACTTCCTAACATCCCTTTGATTCATCTGTGTCTTCAGCTTCCAACTGTGTCCCCTTGTTACTGTGTCCAGTCTCTGGAACATCCTGTCTTTGTCCACCTTGTCAATTCCTCTCAGTATTTTGTAAGTCGTTATCATGTCCCCTCTATCTCTCCTGTCCTCCAGTGTCGTCAGGTTGATTTCCCTTAACCTCTCCTCATAGGACATACCTCTTAACTCTGGGACTAGTCTTGTTGCAAACCTTTGCACTTTCTGTAGTTTCTTTACATGCTTGACTAGGTGTGGGTTCCAAACTGGTGCCGCATACTCCAATATGGGCCTAACGTACACGGTGTACAGGGTCCTGAACGATTCCTTATTAAGATGTTGGAATGCTGTTCTGAGGTTTGCCAGGCGCCCATATGCTGCGGCAGTTATTTGGTTGATGTGCGCTTCAGGAGATGTGCCTGGCGTTATACTCACCCCAAGATCTTTTTCCTTGAGTGATGTTTGTAGTCTCTGGCCCCCTAGACTGTACTCCGTCTGCGGTCTTCTTTGCCCTTCCCCAATCCTCATGACTTTGCACTTGGTGGGATTGAACTCCAGGAGCCAGTTGCTGGACCAGGTCTGCAGCCTGTCCAGATCCCTTTGTATTTCTGCCTGGACTTCGATTGAATGAACTCTTCTCATCAACTTCACGTCATCTGCAAACAGGGACACCTCGGAGTTTATTCCTTCCGTCATGTCGTTCACAAATACCAGAAACAGCACTGGTTCTAGGACTGACCCCTGTGGGACCCTGCTGGTCACAGGTGCCCACTCTGACACCTCGCCACGTACCATTACTCGCTGCTGTCTTCCTGACAAGTATTCCCTGATCCATTGCAGTGCCTTCCCTGTTATCCCTGCTTGGTCCTCCAGTTTTTGCACTAATCTCTTGTGTGGAACTGTGTCAAACGCCTTCTTGCAGTCCAAGAAAATGCAATCCACCCACCCCTCTCTCTCTTGTCTTACTCACCATGTCATAGAACTCCAGTAGGTTTGTGACACAGGATTTCCCGTCTCTGAAACCATGTTGGCTGCTGGTGATGAGATCATTCCTTTCTAGATGTTCCACCATTCTTCTCCTGACAATCTTTTCCATGATTTTGCATGCTATACATGTCAGTGACACTGGTCTGTAGTTTAATGCTTCATGTCTGTCTTCTTTTTTAAAGATTGGGACCACATTTGCTGTCTTCCATGCCTCAGGCAATCTCCCTGTTTCGATAGATGTATTGAATATTGTTGTTAGGGGTACACATAGCGCCTCTGCTCCCTCTCTCAGGACCCATGGAGAGATGTTATCTAGCCCCATTGCCTTTGAGGTATCTAGCTCGCTCAGAAGCCTCTTCACTTCTTCCTCGGTTGTGTGTACTGTGTCCAGCACATGGTGGTGTGCCCCACCTCTCCGTCTTTCTGGAGCCCCTTCTGTCTCCTCTGTGAACACTTCTTTGAATCTCTTGTTGAGTTCCTCACATACTTCACGGTCATTTCTTGTTGTCTCTCCTCCTTCCTTCCTTAGCCTGATTACCTGGTCCTTGACGGTTGTTTTCTTCCTGATGTGGCTGTATAACAGCTTCGGGTCAGATTTGGCTTTTGCTGCTATGTCGTTTTCATATTGACGTTGGGCCTCCCTTCTTATCTGTGCATATTCGTTTCTGGCTCTACGACTGCTCTCCTTATTCTCCTGGGTCCTTTGCCTTCTATATTTCTTCCATTCCCTAGCACACTTGGTTTTTGCCTCCTTGCATCTTTGGGTGAACCATGGGCTCATCCTGGCTTTTTCATTATTCCTGTTACCCTTGGGTACAAACCTCTCCTCAGCCTCCTTGCACATTGTCGCTACATATTCCATCATCTCATTAACTGGCTTCCCTGCCAGTTCTCTGTCCCACTGAGCCTCATTCAGGAAGTTCCTCATTCCTGTGTAGTCCCCTTTCCTGTAGTTTGGTTTCATTTGTCCTGGCCTTCCTGCTTCCCCCTCCACTTGTAGCTCTACTGTGTATTCGAAGCTCAAAACCACATGATCGCTGGCCCCAAGGGGTCTTTCATATGTGATGTCCTCAATATCTGCACTACTCAAGGTGAATACTAAGTCCAGTCTTGCTGGTTCATCCTCTCCTCTCTCTTGTAGTGTCCCTTACGTGTTGGTACATGAAGTTTTCCAGTACCACCTCCATCATCTTAGCCCTCCATGTATCTTGGCCCCCATGTGGCTCCAAGTTCTCCCATTCGATCTCCTTGTGGTTAAAGTCGCCCATGATCAGGAGCTTTGCCCTGCATGCATGAGCTCTTCTGGCCACTGCAGCCAGTGTGTCAACCATCGCTCTATTGCTCTCATCATACTCTTGCCTTGGCCTCCTGCTGTTCTGTGGTGGGTTATACATCACTGCAATTATCACCTTGGGACCACCAGAGTGAAGCGTTCCCGCTATGTAATCACTTTCTTCTCCGCTGTCTCCTCTCTCCAGCTCATCAAAATTCCATCGGTGTTTGATCAGCAATGCCACTCCTCAACCCCCCCCTGTTCCTTCTGTCTTTTCTCAGGATCTGGTATCCCGCTGGAAAGATGGCATCTGTTATCATACCTGTAAGCTTGGTTTCTGTGATTGCTATGATGTCTGGTGATGCCTCTTTGACTCTTTCGTGCCACTCCTCCCACTTGTTTGTTATTCCATCAGCGTTTGTGTACCATACCTTCAGTTTCCTTTCCAACACTGTGGTTTGGGGGGCCTGTGGGGGTGGGAGACCTGGTAGCATACTGTGGGATTCTATGATTGGGGGTTGGGTGGAAGCTGTGGGTATGGATTGTATTGGGTGTTGGGATGGTGTGATAGGTTGTGGGGTTCTGAGGATAGTTGTGTGTGTGCTTGCCCTTGCTGCTCTGTTCTGCTCTGACTGACCTCTGCTGGTTCCACCCTTGTCTCCTTTCCTAGCTCCTTTCGCTTTTTTGTCCTCTCCCTCAGCTGCTGTCTCTCTGTTTGTGTTCTGTCTCTGTCTAGGAACATCTTCTTGTACTCTTCCGAGCTTTTCAACCGTGGTTTCTCTTGGAGGATCCTGTTCCGCACTGTTTCTGTCCTGAGAATCAGCTTGATCGGTCGGTTTCTCCCCTTCACGTACCCCCCTATTCTCTGAAAATTTACAATCTCATCCATGTCTTCTCCCCCTATTTCCGTGATGATTTTCTCAATCTTTCTTTCTTCCTGCCGTCTTTCAGTGTGTGTCCTTTCCTCTCTCTCCCGAAGCCCATGGATAATCACTGATTTTGCCCTTTCCTCCTCCCACTGCCTCTCCCTCTGTGACTCTGGTTTCTGTCTGTAAGTGGTCATTTTCTCCCTTGATTTTTCCAGTGGATCTTGGTAGTATGGTTGTGCCTCAGCATTCGACCTATCTCCCTCTCCATCTGCACCCATCTGCTCTTCCCTTCCACTCCCTGGCCCTTCTTTGCAGGCTGATATGACCTTAGCATAATTCATATCTCCTTCCTTCCTGTTCAGCCTCTCATCTTCGTATGGTGTGTCTTCTCTGGTCACTACCCCTGAGACTTGCTTCAGCCTGTTTACCTCAAATTCTAAGATCTTTACCCTGGCTACTACAGTTTCGACTTGTGCCTCCCAATTCTTCATCTCCTTCTCCAACCTCTTTTCCCATTTCGCAGAGAGCTCTTTCTCCATTTTTTTCAGAAAGCTCTCCTAATTTTCTCTCCCATTCTTGCTCTATCCTTTTCCACTGTTCCTCCATCCATTCCTCCCTACCAGTACCATTGTCATCTGATCCCTGATTCCTGCGAGTCCCAACCATTTTCTTTTTAGTGAAAGAGAGAAAAAGAAAAAGGGGGAGAGAGTGAGAGATAGGGAGAGAGAGAAGTGGAGCCTAGAAGGAGGGGAAAAGAAGGGAAAAAGGGAGAGAAAGTGAGAGAGAGGGGGGAGTGACAAGGGAAGAGAGAGAGAAAAGAAGAGGAAGAGAGAAAGAGAGGAAGAGAGAGAGGGAGAGGGAGAGAAAGAGAGGAAGAGAGAGGATGAGAGAGAGAGGGAGAGAGAGAGAGAGGGAGAGAGAGAGAGAGGAAGAGAGAGAGAGGAGAGGAGAGGAGAGAGAGGAGAGGAGAGAGAGGAGAGAGGAGAGGGAGAGAGATGGGGGGGGGAAAGGAAGGGTTATAGGGTCACTTCACAGGAAGGTGTAAAATCCTGTATATGTGTGTGTGTGTGTGTGTGCTACAGCTATTCAAGTGCCTAACAGCAGAGTTGTTCTCACCTAGTGTGTGTGCATATGTTTATGTAAACAGTCCTTATTTCCCACGTATGTACTACATATGTACGTATTGTATATGTACCCGATCTCTTGGTTCCCACTGTAGTCTTATGCGTTTAAAATTACGTTCAAAAATAAATACACTAGGCTTCGCCTATATGCCGCTACCTCTAAATTCTATTAAATGCCAGTAAATGCTGCTTATTCTAATTCTGATAGCTCGAGGAGAGTGACCCCCAATTCCAGCTAGAGACAGGTACTATTGACCCCATGCAACTCAAACTAGGTGAATATTACTTGCGGCTGGCAGTGGAGTAACGTTGCAGGTCTGTCCTGTCCCAGAAGTTGAAGATGTTTGATGCTTCTCGGTAATTTTTCCACTAACTTCCTGTATGCACTATAGTCTCTAGCTCTTCTAATTTTTTCACTCACTCACTGTATTTACTGACACATCTATACATATCTCTTATCTCCCTGGTCTTGAGTCGCACTTATTCCTCAAATACCCCACTGCATTATTATGGCAACACTATTTAGGCCTGACAACAGTTCCACCCTTCCAACGGCCCCCACTAAACACTCAGCCACTATTTCCTTTTTCTTTTCTTGATCACTTATATTTCCTTTTTTCAGGGCTTAAGTGATTATATGCACTCTTATGCATGCACACACCTATATCCCACACTCTATTCCTTATGGCACAGTCAGAAATTACCACCAAAACACGAGCTCAAACCGCGTGACTCCTCCACGAGTGTGTGTGTGTGTGTGTGTGTGTGTGTGTGTACTCACCTATTTGTACTCACCTATTTGTGGTTGCAGGGGTCGAGTCACAGCTCCTGGCCCCGCCTCTTCGCTGATTGCTACTAGGTCCTCTCTCTCCCTGCCCCATGTGTGTGTGTGAGGGTGTGAGAGAGAGAGAGAGTGAGAGAGTGAGAGTGAGAGAGAGTGAGAGTGAGTGAGAATGAGTGAGTGAGAGTGAGAGTGAGTGAGTGAGAGTAAGAGAGAGTGAGAGAGAGTGAGAAAGAGTGAGAGTGAGAAAGAGTGAGAGTGAGAAAGAGTGAGAGTGAGAAAGAGTGAGAGTGAGTGAGAGTGAGTGAGAGTGAGAGAGAGAGAGTGAGAGTGAACGTACGTACCAGTCGGCAGATCTCGGATCCAAGCTGGTAACCCCAAAATGGTACAATCAAGTCGTCAATTTGGGCATGCCATCGGTAAGGGTTGAGCACAATGCGTAAATCTCTCATGGAAGCAAATTCCAGTAGAAGATCACCAGGGAAACTAATCTGGTCGACAACAAGGAAAGAAGCAGTAAAGTCTCTACCTTGGATAGAAAGGGTGAGGGAAGTCAGGCCTCAGACATGCAGGTGAGAACCAGCTACTCCACTAAGGGAGGACACACGAGTTGGTTCTACAAGAAGGACATGGCGTAACTGCTTATCCTTAAACAAACTAGACCTGATAATATTGACTTGCGCCTGAACACATGAACAGGTGCATTAAGAACAGTTGCTTGTACTATGGGACCTATTGTTGCATTAGGAGTTATGTGCAAACAAAAAGGAGGGTTTTCATCAGAAAAGGTTTGTTCCACTTTATCCCCAAAATCATCTTCGTCAGAGACATGTAAAGCAACATCACCAGCGGGATTGTCGTTCTCAAGACTGCTTAAGGCATCATAGGAATTACAAATGGGGATGTTGTACTCATTATCACCTGTCACCATGGGACGGTTTGACGTGTGTACATGTGTGTGTGTACTCGCCTAATTGTGGTTGTAGGTGTCGAGACTCAGCTCCTGGCCCCGCCTCTTCACTGATCACTACTAGGTCCTCTCTCTCTCTCTCTCTCTCTGCTTCCAGAGCTTTGTCATACCTCGTCTTAATGCTATGTATGGTTCCCGCCTCCACTACATCACTTGTTAGGCTATTCCACTTCCTGACGACTCTATGACTGAAGAAATACTTCCTAACATCCCTCTGACTCGTCCAAGTCTTCAGCTTCCAATTGTGACCCCGTGTTTCTGTGTCCCCTCTCTGGAGCAACCTGTCTCTGTCCACCTTATCTATTCCACACAGTATTTTGTATGTTATGTCTCCCCTGAACCGCCTGCTTGTGTGTGTGTGTGTACGTGTGTGTGTGTGTACGTGTGTACGTGTGTGTGTGTGTGTGTGTGTGTGTGTGTGTGTGTGTGTGTGTGTGTGTGTGTGTGTGTGTGTGTGTGTGTACTCACCTATTTGTGGTTGCAAGGGTCGAGTCATAGCTCCTGGCTCCACCTCATGACTGATTGCTACTAGGTCCTCTCTCTCCCTGCTCCATGAGCTTTATCATACCTCACCTTGTAAAGTAAAAGGACACAAGTGCAACTAATGTGACAGTTTTATTGTGGCAACGTTTCGCTCTCCAGGAGCTTTGTCAAGCCATTATGACTTGACAAAGCTTCTGGAGAGCGAAACGTTGCCACAATAAAAATGTTACATTAGTTGCACTTGTGTCCTTTTACTTTACATATTGTCAGTAATTCTACCAACTTTATTACAAACCTCATCTTAAAACTATGTATGGTTCCTGCCTCCACTACGTCGCTTTCTAGGCTATTCCACTGCCTGACAACTCTATGACTGAAGAAATACTTCCTAACATCCCTTTGATTCACCTGAGTCTTCAACTTCCAATTGTGACCTCTTGTTTCTGTGTCCCATCTCTGGAACATCCTATCTTTGTCCACCTTGTCTATTCCATGCAGTATTTTATATGTCGTTATCATGTCTCCCCTGACCCTCCAGTGTCGTCAGGCCGATTTCCCTTAACCTTTCTTCGTAGGACAATCCCCTTAGCTCTGGGACTAGTCTTGTTGCAAACCTTTGCACTTTCTCTAATTTCTTGACGTGCTTGACCAGGTGTGGATTCCAAACTGGTGCTGCATACTCCATTATGTGCCTGACGTAAATGGTGTACAGAGTCTTGAACGATTCCTTACTGAGGTATCGGAACGCTATCCTTAGGTTTGCCAGAAGCCCGTACGCTGCAGCAGTTATCTGATTGATGTGCACCTCAGGAGATGTGCTCAGTGTTATACCCACCCCAAAATCTTTTTCCTTGAGTGAGGTCTGCAGTCTTTGGCCACCTAGATTATACTGTGTCTGTGGTCTTCTTTGCCCTTCCCCAATCTTCCTGACTTTGCATTTGGCAGGGTTAAATTCAAGGAGCCAGTTGCTGGACCAGGCTTGTAGCCTGTCCAGGTCTCTTTGTAGTCCTGCCTGATCCTCAACCAATTTGATTCTCCTCATTAACTTCACATCATCTACAAACAAGGACACTTCTGAGTCTATCCCTTCCGTGTGTGTGTGTATGTGTGTGTGTGTGTGTATATATGTATGTGTACATGTACGTGCGTGTACGTGTGTGTGTGTTTTTTTTTTTTTTTAGAATGTGGGGCAGAAGTTTGTGGATAAAGGAGGGTGAGTGTAGAATTGAAGAGGAGTGACTGGTGTAATTATGAGATATAAGGAGTGGTAAGGGAGAAAAAGTTAGAATATGAGAGGTATTAACAGTTGTAGTAATATAAAAAGTGTGGAGTATATGGATAGTAAAAGAGAGAATGGTGAGGGAGTGTAAAAAGAAAGCAAATGAGACAGTGGATGAGGCTCTGTCAACAAATTTTCCTAAGAATAAGAAAAAGTTTTAGGGAGAGATTAATAGGTTGAGAAAGCCTAGGGAGCAAATGAATTTGACAGTTAAAAACAGAAAAAGGGAGTTAGTAGATGGGAAGTTGAAGGTATTGGGAAGATGATAGGAATATTTTGCACTGTTAGATGTTGATGAAGAAAGGGAGGCAGTGATTTCATGTATTGGCCAGGGATGTATAACATCTTGTAGAAGTGACGAAGAGCCACCTATGAGAGGGAGGGAGGGAGGTGCTTGAGGCACTGGGTAAAATAAAAGGAGGGGGGGAAAGCAGCTGGGATTGATGGAATCATGGTAGAAATGTTAAAAGCAGGTGGGGATATAGTTTTACAGTGGTTGGTACTTTTGTTCAATAAATGTAAGAAGAAGGGAAGGTACCTAGAGACTGGCCGAGAGTATGCATAGTTCCTTTGTATTATGGGAAGGGGAACAAAAGAGAGTAAAAATAATAAGGAAATAAGCCTACTGAGTATACCAGGTAAAGAATATGATAAGAGTCGTTATTGAAAGAATTAAGGGTAAGATGAAGAGCAGGATCACAGATGAACAAGGAAGTTTTAGAAAGGGTAGGGGATATGTAGAAGCATACAAATGAACAATACTTAGATAAAGGTAGGGAAGTTTTCATTGCTTTCATGGATTTAGAAATAGCATATTATAGGCCGGATAGGGAAGAAATGTGGCAGATGTTGCAAGTGTATGAAACAGGTGGTAGGTTACTGAATACTGTTACAGAGTTTTTATGAGAACAGAGAGAGAGATTACTTTTCCAATAAAAGTAGGCCTTAGGGATGTGTGATGTCACCATGGTTGTTTAACATATTTATAAATGGGGTTGTAAAATAAGTGAATGCTAGGGTATTGGGAAGAGGTGTGGGATTATAATATGCAGATTATTATTATAATCAAAACCAAGTGCTATACCCATTAGGGTCAAACAGCACTGCTGGGCAGGGGGTGTTGCTGAAGCAGAGAGGAGCCAGGGGTGGAAAGGATAACAGGCAGAGTTAGAATGGGCTGTGAGGAGTGCTAAAGGAAGTATCATCGAAGTGTGGAATAAAATGGTTAGTGTCAAAAAGTCAAAGAAGGAGTCTTGAGTCAAAGGGTGTTAGAGCGGTGATGACATTGGAGGTAAATTCTGCGTGCTTGTTGAAAGACAGGACAGTCTAACAGAATATGGCAAACTGAAACTGGCACCTGACAATTCTCAGAGTGGAACAGGGCGCCTCTCCAGGAGATACCCGTAAGATGTGTGTGCCCGATGTGAAGATGGGAGAGAGTAGTCTCCTAACCTTGGCATTGATAAGGAGGCCAGAAACCTAAACATGGTCTGATGGAATATAACTTGATATGAGTCATATTGGACCAATGGTCTTGCCAATGGTTGAGAAAGTGGTTAGAGATTACAGTAAAATAGTCTGAGAATGGAATACCTCTATATGAAACTGGTAGGTCATGTACTGCTGACCACACAGCAGTCTACCTGCTCACTGCCCTGAGCATCAACATGACCAAGGTTATATATGAAGAACTGGCAGATGAGATGAATCAAATTTTTTAACAGCTTGCAAAGCACTAAAGAAGTCTAAGACTACTACAAGCATCAAGGTAGGCACAGATGCAATACGGATAATTGCAATGAGAACTGCATACAATTCAGCTGTAAAAATGCTAGAAGAGTCCAGTAAATGCTTTTGCACAATGGTGTCTGGGAACACTGCTGCAAACCTGACACCATCAGAGGATTTAGAACCATCAGTGTACACTGCAATGGCAAGAGAACAAGACTGGAAGTGGTTGAGAAAAAGAGAGCAAGAAGCAACTGTAGGTATTTGAGCTTTCACGCATGGCAGTGTGGAAGAACAGACATGAACTGTCAGAACTTGGAGAATATACAGAGAACTTTCCTGACAAGTATGATAAAGCACTTAAATTACTGGGAATAGTTGAAGTCCCTCGATTTGTACTCCCTGGAATGCAGGCAAGAAAGATACATGATAATATACACCTGGAAAATCCTAGAAGGACTAGTCCCAAATCTACACACAAAAATCACTCCCTATAAAAGCAAGAGACTTAGCAGGAGATGCAACATCCCCCAAATGAAAAGAAGGGGTGCCACGAGTATGCTAAAAGACAACACAATAAGTGTCAGGGGCCCAAGATTGTTCAACTGCCTCCCAGCATCCATAAGAGGGATTACCAATAGACCCTCCTGGCTAGCTTCAAGAAGGCATTGGACAGGCACCTACAGTTAGTACCTGATCAGCAAGCCTGTGGCTCGTAAGTCGGTTTGTGTGCAGCCAGCAGTAACAGCCTGGTTGATCAGGCCCCTGATCCACTGCAAGGCCTGGTCATGGATCGAGCTGTGGGGATGTTGACCCCCAAAACCCCTTCCAGGTACACCTCCCAGGGTGAAGAGAAAAGTTAGATGATGGATGAATACATAAAGGGGGAAACTGAAGAAAAGTCAAAAGCGAGTGAAAATGAAGGGAAAAGGGATGGAGTAAATGGGCAGAGAATAAATAATGGACCTCTACTAACGTCCATTACTATCCTGTATGTAGAAGGATCGTGAAGGTCATGGTAGAGCAGACAAAATAACAGCAATGGGCATCACAGCGATCATTCAAGGATGTAACATTTGCCTCTGCATAGAGGCCCTCAACAAGAGAGGGGGGAAAAAGCACCTAGACATAAACAAGTCCTGATGATGGATGGGATGAAGTTTAGAGAGAGTTGTGGGAGCAACTGCAGAATATATCTGGTCGCCACAGTATAGTTTCAACAAAATTAAGCCTGAATGCAGTCGAAGAAGAGTGCGACTGCATTTGCCCCCAAGAAAGATGAGCGAGTATAATATGAAGAATCTAATACAAAATGGGAGTTGTCACAGTTGCTTTTTGTTGATGACCCTGTGCTTTTGGGGTATTCTGAAGATTATTATTATTATTATAATCAAAAAGAAGCGCTAAGAAACAAGGGCTATACAGCGCTGCAGGGTAGGGAAGGAAGCGAGGGTATTGGATGGCAGAAGGGAGGGGGGATGATCAGCAGGTTACAGAAAACAGCGGGGCAAGGGATAGTACGGGGGTAGAGGGTAGCAAGAGATTGAAGTAGAAAGGGCTGAAGGTATCAGAATTTGTGAAGTCAGTCAGTTGTTGTCAAAAAGTCAATGAGAGAGTCTGGATGAAAGGTGGGTCCATCAGCGAGAAGGGAAGGTAAAGAGAGAGCAGCGGAGCGAAGATGACGACAGAGGTAAATTCTGCGTGCTCGTTGATAAAGTGGGCAGTCCAACAGAATGTGGCTGACTGATAATGGAGCTTGGCAATTCTCACAAGAGAGGAGCAAGACGCCTCTCCATGAGATATCCATGAGTAAGACGAGTATGGCCAATGCGAAGACGGGAGAGAGTAGTCTCCCAACCTCGACACTGGTGATAAGAAGACGGCCAGTAACCTATACTCGGTTTAATAGATTGAAGTTTGTTGCCGAGCATAGTAGACCAATGTTGTTGCCAACGGGTGTGAAGGTGGGAAGATATTACAGCAAAATAGTCCGTAAATGGTATACCTCTATAAGAAACTGGTAGGTCATGTACTGCTGACCGCACAGCAGTGTCTGCCTGTTCATTGCCCTGTACGTCAACATGACCAGGGACCCAACAAAAAACAATATCTTTATGCTTGGTAAAGATGCGGGGTAGCCAAAGTTGGATACGGAGGACTAAGGGGTAAGGTGTATCAAATTTTTGTATAGCCTGTAAAGCACTAAGGGAGTCTGAGACAACCACAAATGATGACACAGGCATAGATGCAATACGGATAAGTGCTGTAAGGATGGCATATAATTCAGCAGTAAAAATACTAGCCAAAGATAGTAAATGCCCTTGTACGACGCTGTCCGGAAACACTGCTGCGAATCCTACGCCGTCAGAAGACTTAGAGCCATCTGTGTACACAGCAATGGCATGAGAATGAGAGTGAAAGTGGTCAAGAAAAAGAGAGCGGGAAGCAACCGTAGACAGTTGGGCTTTCGAGCAAGGGAGGGAGAAAGAACAGACTCGAACAGCTGGAACTTCCCAGGGGGGTAGGGAAAAGTGAGATGCTACATGTACATAGAAAGGTGGTAGTTGAAGAGAAGACAAGAGCGAATGAAGGCGAAGAGAGAAGGGACGGAGTAAACAGGGGCGGCGAACAAATAAAGAATGTCTACTAATATCAGTGACCATTCTATAAATGGAAGGATTGCGGAGATTATGAGAGGGTACATAGTAGTGCAGGCAATGGGCATCACGGCGATCGGATAAGGATGGAACGTTCGCTTCTGTATAGAGGCTCTCGACAGGGGAAGAGCGAAAAGCACCAAGGCATAAACGTAATCCTTGGTGATGAATGGGGTTAAGGCTAGAGAGAGTAGCAGGAGATGCCGCTGAATAGATCTGGTCACCATAATCAAATTTCGATAAAATAAGGGTGGAATGTAGGCGAAGGAGGGTTCGACGATCAGCTCCCCATGAAAGATGAGCAAGGGTTTTAAGAAGGTTCAGCCGGCTGTGACAAGTTGCCTTCAGAGAGGTAATGTGAGGTTTCCAGGATAACCTACGATCAAAGAGGAGGCCCAGAAACTTGACTGTATCACGTTCAGGGATATGGGAGCCATAGAGGTACAAAGGATGATCGGAGATGACAGAGCGTCTAGTGAAAGTAATTTGGTGGGTTTTAGTGCTGGAAAATTTAAACCCACGTGTGGTGGCCCAATTGGAAACATGGTCGACTGCATGTTGGAGAGAAACTGTAATGAGGTGACAGTCAGCGCCTGCACAGGCAATAGCGAAGTCATCAACATAGAGTGATGACCAAATATTTGATGGAAGACTAGAGGCCAAATCATTAATAGCAAGGAGAAAAAGTGTTGTGCTCAGAACACATCCCTGGGGGATACCTTCAGCTTGGATAAAGTCCGGGGAGAGCACATTATTAACCCGAACACGGAAATGCCTGTCAGTTAAAAAGTTCTTAAGGAAGGATGGTAGATTGCCTCGAAGGCCTAAGGAGTGGGCTTGGGCTAAAATATTATACCTCCAAGTTGTGTCATATGCCTTCTCAAGGTCAAAAAATATGGCAATAACTGAGTGGTTATTCGCAAAGGCATTACGAACATACGTATCCAAGCGTAGTAAGGGGTCTATGGTAGAATGTCCCTTACGAAAGCCATATTGACGAGTGGAGAGACTGTTGTGTGTCTCTAAATACCACACTAAACGTCTATTTACTAGGCGTTCCATTACTTTGCAAACTGCACTGGTAAGAGCAATGGGACGATAGTGGGAGGTTTCATGTCCGGTAGTGCCTGGTTTGCGGAAAGGGAGAACAATGGCGGATTTCCACAGCTGTGGAAGAACTCCTTGTGACCAAATAAGATTGTAAAGGCGTAATAGGACTGCAAGGGCTGACTGATGTAAATGTTGTAGCATACGAATATGAATGTCGTCGGGCCCAGCTGCCGATGATCGACAAGCTGAGAGTGTTGCCTCCAGTTCTTGAAGTGTAAAAGGCACATTATACTGTTCTTCTCTGAGAGAAGAAAAGTCCAAGGGTGCTAACTCTCTGGCAGACTTTGAGGAAAGAAATGAGGGGCATAGATGGAGTCCCTGAGAAATACGGACCATTTGATTGCCAATTTCATTGGCAACATCTAGTGGGTTTGCTATATCAACACCGGCAACCCGCAGAACAGGAGCCGGGTCAGGAGTATATTTACCACTCAGTTTTCGTACTTTTTTCCAGACTGCACTCATAGAGGAAGCAGAGGTGATGGTGGAGACATAATCTCGCCAGCAAGTGCGTTTAGCATCACGGATGACACGGCGAGCGATCGCACGCTTCTGTTTAAAATCAAGGAGTCTCTCTGTGGTTCTATTGTACCGGTACCTGCCCCATGCAGTGCGTTTCAAACGTACTGCACGAGCACAAGCAGGAGACCACCAAGGCACACATTTCTGAGAATGCCTGCCCGAAGTTTGGGGTATAGAATGAGAAGCTGCGGTGAAAACGGAGGACGAGAAGAGGTGTAAAAGCTCATCGATGGAGGACAAAGAAGGAACCTCTTTAAAAACAGTTAGGTGTGAGTAAAGGTTCCAATTTGCCCGATTAAATTGCCAGCGTGGGGTGCGAAGAGGTGGCGAATATGAAGGGGAAGTAAGAATGATTGGGAAATGATCACTGTCATGTAAGTCCGGGAGAACAGACCAAGTGAAGTCTAATGCGGCGGAGGAAGAGCAGACTGAGAGATCGATGCAAGAGAGAGTATGAGTCCGAGGATCAAAATGGGTGAGAGTACCTGTATTTAAAACATGGAGGGGGTGGGTGGCAAGAAAAGCCTCTAACTGAATTCCACGGGAATCACAGTGAGACCCCCCCCCAGAGGAAATGGTGGGCATTAAAATCACCAAGTAACAGAATCGGTGGCGGTAATGACGAAACAAGGAAGGCAATATCCGGAATAGATAATGCCCGAGAAGGAGAGAGATATAAAGAACAGAGCGTATACCACCTATGTAAGTGGATACGGGCTGCTGTGTAATGCAGCGAAGTATGAACAAATAGCTGATGGTACGGAATATCAGTGCGTAGAAGAAGGGCACTTTCATTAAAGGTCCCATCAGGAAAAGGATCTGAAGAATACAATAAATTATAGCCTGAGATGTGAGAAATAACAGCAGAGTGTAAATTTGGTTCCTGTAAGCGAACACCAACAGGGGCAAACTGGGAGAGTAACATCTGAAGCTCACCCCGATTACCCGAGGCCGCGTATATTCCACTGTAAATAGGCCATGATTGGCAATGATAAAGATACTTGAAATCCGCAGGTAAGGGTTCCTACGGACTAGAGGGGTTAGAAAAGTCCACATGCGGAGGCAGTGGAAAACGTTCAAGCAGCGAAGGAACGGTGCGCTGTGAAGAAAGGAGTTGCGCAGATGGAGTAGAGGAGAGAGAAAGAGCGGAAGGTGGATCAGTGTCCATTGATGGTTTGGTCTCTGCAATATATTCAGAGATTGCTTCAAGTGTTTCGGAAATCAGAGACGTCGTATGGGAGACAATATTGGAAATGGTAGGGGGAGGATGAGTAAAGATTGGAACTGTATTGGACTGTACCAAGGTAGGGGGGGGGGCGAAAAGGGTGGAGGGAACTGGAGAAGCGTGGCAGGGGACAGAAGAGGCAGGAACCTGGGAGGTGGCAGAAGAGGAAGAAACTTGGGAGGGAACAGGGGAGGAAGGTACAGTATGAGGAGGAGGGTGAACCTCTACACTTGTAACTGAGCCAGTGAGAGGGGAAGAACCAGGGACAGAGACAGGGAGGGTAAAATGAGGAGGTGGAAGATGGGTAGGAGGTGTTAACGGACCTTTTTTTGACTTTTGAGAAGTAGAGGGACGATTGGGAGGAGGTGTCGTACGAGGTCTCGTCGATACTGAGGCTTGTGAGAGAGAACTCGAAGAAGCGAGATTAGACTGAGGTGTTGAAGTAGGGACGTCTGAGCCGAGGACAGCAAAAGGATTAGATACAGGAGTGACTATGGGAGAGGTAACCACAGAGGTGGGTGTAGAAGATGGGATACCAGAAGTGGGGGGACGTTTTGAAACACGGGAATAAGAAACACGTGGGAGTCTCCCTTGGAGGCGGAGATGAGAAACTGCCATGGCATAAGGGAGACCTTCTGTCTCTTTGAGGTAACGGATTTCCCGCTCGTTTAAATAGACTTGACAACGGCAAGAGTACGAAGGGTGAGCCTCATGACAGTTAAGGCAAGAGGGAGATCGATTGCAAGACATATTAGAATGGTCATCGGCACCACAGACTGGGCATTCGGCGATAGATCTGCAATATTTCGCTGGATGGCCAAATCGCCAGCAATTTCTACACTGTTGTGGTGTAGGGATCACCTTTTGAACTTGTAACCGATGTCCTGCTATATAAACTGAGGATGGGAGTTCTCGGCTGTCAAAAGTTAAACGAGCCACATTGCTAGGGTATCGTCTCCGCCCGCGGGCAGGAAGAACATAAGTGTCTACCTTGAGGATTGGGAGATCTTGGAGTTCCAGCTGTTCAAGAATGTCAGTGCCACATGTCTGGAAATTTTGTTGAACTATGGTATGGGGCAGAATGACGGTACCACTACAAGAATTGAGGGAATGATGTTTTTCAAGAGTGACAGGAACAGTATCGATATGGGAAAGACGAGAGAGCTCATGAGCCTGGGTAGCATTCTGTACGGTAATGATGCACGTACCGCTCTTAAGAGCATGAAAAGAAATATCTTTACCAATATGGCGTAGGAGTGCCTTGCCAATACTATGGTCAGAAAGATAGGCAGTAGAGGAAGTCGGTCGTAAAGTGAAGAATTTAGTCCATTGTTCAGTCTGAAACTGAGCGTGGAAAGGTAGTGAAGGACGTGTCGATCGTTTCTGAGAAGAATGAGAAGGTGGAGAAGTATCATCAGCAGGTAATTGTCGTTGGCATTTAGGCGTGGGACCAGAGTTGGTCCGACGTGGAACGGGTCGGCGATTTGAAAATTGCCGCACCGTACAGGGAGAGGCCGGATGCATAGTCAGAGGAGAGCGAAGGTCCGATAAATTGAAGGAGTCAGTCGAGGCCTCAGTACCTGAAGCGGGTGAGGAAACAGCACCGGCAATAGGTACAGAGGCATGAGGAGTGTCTGAAGAGTGGTCCAAAGACGAGGCGGGGTCAGAACAGGGTGCGGTATCAAGAAGGGGCCCGGGGGTAGTAGGTTCATGGACTAGGGCTGCCAAGGTTAGGTTACTTCTTTCTTTTTGTTTTTAAGAAAAAAAAAGAAAGAAGAAAAGAAAATAAAAATAAAAAAAAGAATAAAAAAAGGGGGGACCGGGGAGGGATAGTTCCTAGGAGGAATGAAAGGGCCAGAAATCTCCCTCCGCGCCCAAGAGGACCTCAGCACCGCAAGTAGCGCAGATGCAGCATGGAACCCGTGCCATACCCTACCCATCATGCTAGTAAACTAACAATCCGGGATAGCAACCTCACATCTGCCGAGCTACCTCGGTGGACAAAAGAGAGGGCGGCCGGATATCCGCCACAAAGCATACCTCCTTCGGCCACCACCCCCGGAATCCGAAAGGTGGCTTCCAGAGATACACCCGTCACCCGAAAGACTCCCAAAGCTACTCCGGGATACCGGATCGGGACATCCCCAGGCGATCCAGATTCCACGGCAAACTATGCCACCGCCAAGAACCTCAATGGAATGGGATAGACCCCGGTATCCTTTCCCCTACCTAGGAACTAGCGCGCCTGTGGGAGAAATCTCAAAGGCCAAAAAGAGGAAGGGCAAAAGGGAGGGGTGGGGAGGAGGAGGAGGAAAGGAAAAAGGGGAGGATGGGGAGGATGGGATAGGGGAGGGGAAATTGGGGGGTAATTAGGTTCGGTCTGAGGAAGAAGACCGACAGGTCTAATTCCTCAGACCAAGAGCCTCTTCACCACGCCAAGGAGCCCCCCTTGAAGAGGGGTATTCTGAAGAGAGGTTGCAAAGGTTGGTGGATGAATTTGGGAGGGTATATCAATCTGTAGTGGAGGGAATGTAGGGTAGAGGTCACCCTAGGAAACGTACGAGGGTCGGAGGAAAGAAGGTTTTGTGCAAGAGGGGCCTGGACATCCAGCAGGTGTGAGTGAGCATTTTAAGAATGGAGGCAAAATTTTTTGGGGATTTCATGAGCTGTTAAAGTGAAGGGATTCAGGGAAACCAATTAGTGGGACTTGAGTCTGGAGGTGGGATGTTCAGTGCATGCACAATGCAGGAGGGGGTTGATATATTTGCAGTTTGGAGGGGCATCTGAATTTTAGAATCAGTACACCTCTGGTAAGACAGTGATGGAGCGAATGATGGGTCACCCTACCTCAGTGGGAGATATGAAGTGTGTTGTGAGAGAGAGAAGAGTGAGTGTGTGCACGTGTATATGTTTGGCATGACACACTTTTTATTTATATACAGTATATATACTATATATATATATTGATCAAAGTAACATTTATGAAGGGATTCAGGGAAACCAGTAGGCCGGACTCGAGTCCTGGAGATGGGAAGTACAGTGTCTATACTCTGAAGGAGGGGTGTTAATATTGCAGTTTTATAACTGTAGTGTAAAGCATCTCTCTGGCAAGACAACGATGGAGTGAATGATGATGAAAGTTTTACTTTTTCGGGTCACTCTGCCTTGGTGGGAATCGGCCGATGTGTTAATAAATAAAAAAATATATATATGTATATACAGTAATATATAAGCGTGTTAGATAGGAGTGAATGGAGACGAATGATACTTGGGACCTGACGATCTGTTGGAGTGTGAGCAGGGTAATATTTAGTGAAGGGATTCAGGGAAACCGGTTATTTTCTTATAGTTGGACTTGAGTCCTGGAAATGGGAAGTACAATGCCTGCACTTTAAAGGAGGGGTTTGGGATATTGGCAGTTTGGAGGGATATGTTGTGTATCTTTATACGTATATGCTTCTAAACTGTTGTATTCTGAGCACCTCTGCAAAAGCAGTGATTGTGTGTGAGTGTGGTGAAAGTGTTGAATGATGATGAAAGTATTTTCTTTTTGGGGATTTTCTTTCTTTTTTGGGTCACCCCGCCTCGGTGGGAGACGACCAACTTGTTGAAAAAAAAAAAAAAATATATATATATATATATATATATATATACAGTGGACCCCGGGTTAACGATTTTAATCCGTGCAAGAGGGGTAATTGTTATGCGAAATAATCGTTATGTGAATGAATTTTCCCCATAAGAAATAATGGAAATAAAATTAATCCGTGCAAGACACCCAAAAGTATGAAAAAAAAATTTTTTTACCACATGAAATGTTAATTTTAATACACACAAACTGAAAAAGGCATGCACACTTACATGACACTTACTTTTATTGAAGATCTGGTGATGATTGATGGGATGGGAGGAGGGGAGTGTGTCGAACTTATTGTTTAGAAGGGGAATCCCCTTCCATTAGGACTTGAGGTAGCAAGTCCTTTTCCGGGGTTACTTCCCTTCTTCTTTTAATGCCACTAGGACCAGCTTGAGAGTCACTGGACCTCTGTCCCACAACAAATCTGTCCATAGAGCTTTGTACCTCCCGTCTTTTTACGATTTGTCTAAAATGGGCCACAACATTGTCATTGTAATAGTCACCAGCACGGCTTGCAATAGCTGTGTTAGGGTGATTTTCATCCATAAAGGTTTGCAGTTCAACCCACTTAGCACACATTTCCTTAATTTTTGAAGTAGGCACAATGGATTCCACAACTGGCATAGGCTTCTCAGGGTTAGCCCCAAACCCTTCAAAATCTTTCTTAATTTCCATACTAATTCTCACCCTTTTTACCACAGGGTTGGCACTAGAAGCTTTCTTGGGGCCCATGGTCACTTATTTTCCAGAAACAGCACCGAAAACACTGTAATAATACGAAATATTCCGAGTGTATGCTTGGATGTTACCGCGGAGGCTGGCTGGTAAACAATGGCACGGGCGGCACATGTGAGGCTGGCTGAGGGCGCACATTGGACGCGTCTCGGACGAAAATCGGTGAGCGGGTTTTTAATCGGTATGTGCGGCAAAAATTTTGCGATTAAAGTAAGCGGTATGCGGAATAATCGCTATGTGATGCCATCGTTATGCGGGGGTCCACTGTATATATATATATATAGGGGGATAAGTCTGCTGAGTATACCTGGTAAAGTGTATGGTAGAGTTATTATTGAAAGAATTAAGAGTAAGACGGAGAATAGGATAGCAGATGAACAAGGAGGCTTTAGGAAAGGTAGGGGGTGTGTGGACCAGGTGTTTACAGTGAAACATATAAGTGAACAGTATTTAGATAAGGGTAAAGAGGTCTTTGTGGCATTTATGGATTTGGAAAAGGCGTATGACAGGGTGGATAGGGGGGCAATGTGGCAGATGTATGGTGTAGGAGGTAGGTTACTGAAAGCAGTGAAGAGTTTTTACGAGGATAGTGAGGCTCAAGTTAGAGTATGTAGGAAAGAGGGAAATTATTTCCCAGTAAAAGTGGGCCTTAGACAGGGATGTGTGATGTCACCGTGGTTGTTTAATATATTTATAGATGGGGTTGTAAGAGAAGTAAATGTGAGGGTCTTGGCAAGAGGCGTGGAGTTAAAAGATAAAGAATTACACAAAGTGGGAGTTGTCACAGTTGCTCTTTGCTGATGACACTGTGCTCTTGGGAGATTCTGAAGAGAAGTTGCAGAGATTGGTGGATGAATTTGGTAGGGTGTGCAAAAGAAGAAAATTGAAAGTGAATACAGGAAAGAGTAAGGTTATGAGGATAACAAAAAGATTAGGTGATGAAAGATTGGATATCAGATTGGAGGGAGAGAGTATGGAGGAGGTGAATGTATTCAGATATTTGGGAGTGGACGTGTCAGCGGATGGGTCTATGAAAGATGAGGTGAATCATAGAATTGATGAGGGGAAAAGGGTGAGTGGTGCACTTAGGAGTCTGTGGAGACAAAGAACTTTGTCCTTGGAGGCAAAGAGGGGAATGTATGAGAGTATAGTTTTACCAACGCTCTTATATGGGTGTGAAGCATGGGTGATGAATGTTGCAGCGAGGAGAAGGCTGGAGGCAGTGGAGATGTCATGTCTGAGAGCAATGTGTGGTGTGAATATAATGCAGAGAATTCGTAGTTTGGAAGTTAGGAGGAGGTGCGGGATTACCAAAACTGTTGTCCAGAGGGCTGAGGAAGGGTTGTTGAGGTGGTTCGGACATGTGGAGAGAATGGAGCGAAACAGAATAACTTCAAGAGTGTATCAGTCTGTAGTGGAAGGAAGGCGGGGTAGGGGTCGGCCTAGGAAAGGTTGGAGGGAGGGGGTAAAGGAGGTTTTGTGTGCGAGGGGCTTGGACTTCCAGCAGGCATGCGTGAGCGTGTTTGATAGGAGTGAATGGAGACAAATGGTTTTTAATACTTGACGTGCTGTTGGAGTGTGAGCAAAGTAACATTTATGAAGGGGTTCAGGGAAACCGGCAGGCCGGACTTGAGTCCTGGAGATGGGAAGTACAGTGCCTGCACTCTGAAGGAGGGGTGTTAATGTTGCAGTTTAAAAACTGTAGTGTAAAGCACCCTTCTGGCAAGACAGTGATGGAGTGAATGATGGTGAAAGTTTTTCTTTTTCGGGCCACCCTGCCTTGGTGGGAATCGGCCAGTGTGATAATAAAATAAAAATAATATATATATATATATATATATATATATATATATATATATATATATATATATATATATATATATATATATACTGTATATACAAGATTTTTAAATATTTAAAAGTCTTGATACAGTAAAAAAAACTTTTGATAAAGAATTCTCCCCAAAATGTTGACGTATGTGTCTAAGATTCCTTGTAAAATTTATGATAAAGTTTATTACGGTCACACTGGTAAAAGTCTCGAACTTAGATTAAAACAACATAAATATAGCATTAGAACTGGGCAAGATTCCAATGCTCTATTTATTCACGTGAGATTTTAACCATCCAATTATTATTATTATAATCAAAAAGAAGCGCTAAAAGCCACAAGGGCTATTAACCATCCAATTGATTTTCAAAAAGTTGAGAAAGTTGTATCAAGCAAGTCCATGGTTGACAGAAATATAATTAAATCTTGTTTCATAAAAAGCAGTTTTGAAAATAATATGAATATTTCCTTAGGTTTATATAAATTAGATTCATTTATAATTAATAAAATTTGGTTAGAGCTTAATAATACATTGGACAAATAATAAACCTTATTTTTTGGGTAGAATAATTTCTTAGTGGGATGTCGTGAGGACCTGTCTAGTTGGACCAGTGGACCTACTGCAGTGTTCCTCTTTTCTTACGAGTCCGGTATTGTCATGCGTCGGGTGTTTCTTTGTTATGGGAGTTGACTGTGAGGTGTGGTCTAAGCCCTTTAATTGCCTTCCTTTGATGTATTACTTTCATAGTTCCTTGACAATGTGAGTAGTCACAAAAGCGCTTGGAATTTCACTACTCTTTCACAGTGGTTGTGTGTGTGTGTGTGTATTTATATATATATATATATATATATATATATATATATATATATATATATATATATATATACAGTGGTCCCTCGATTATCGACGGTAATCCGTTCCTGGAAGCCGGTCGATTATCGAAATGGTCGATTTACGAATCAATTTTCCCCATAAGAAATAATGTAAATTCAATTAATCCGTTCCTGACACCCAGAAGTATTAAAACAAAAAAAAATTTTTACATGAAATATTCATGTAGTACATAAACAATGCAATGGGAAATGATGAATGAAACATTAACAGCATAACACTTACCTTTATTGGAGATTCTTCTTAGTGTATGGGAGACTGGAGGAGGAGGAGAGAGTGGATTGTTCATAGTTTGGAAGGGGAATCCCCTTCCAGCAACACCTCAGGTACCATTTGCTTTTCTGGGGTTGCTTCTTTTCTCTGTTTCTTAATGCCACTAGGACCAGCTTGAGAGTCACTGGAGTCCTGTCTCGCAAAATAACTGTGCAGAGAGCTCTGTTTCTGGCGTCTCTTTAAAACTTCCCTAAAATGGGCCAAGACTCTGTCACTGTACAAGTTGCCGATATGGCTTGCAACATCCTTCTCTGGGTGATGTTTCTCCATAAATCTTTCCATCTTACCCCACATAGTAAAAATCTCCTTAATTTCTGAAGAAGGCACCTTCTTCCATCTCTCTTCCTCCTCCTCTGCAGCAAGATTCTGAGCTGCGATCTGTTGCTCTTCCTGCTGAAGCTCTTGCAGCTCCTCAGTGGTTAGCTCTTCGTTGTGGTCCTCCACCAACTCTTCCACATCCTCCAAACTCACATCCAACCCCATGGAACTCCCCAGTGCCACAATAGAGTTCAAAACTGACATAGGCTCATCAGGGTCAGCCCCAAACCCTTCCAAATCCCTCTTGTCGACACAATCTGGCCACAATTTTCTCCAAGCAGAGTTCAAAGTCCTGGTAGACACTCCCTCCCAAGCCTTACCTATAAGGCTTACACAATGGAAAATACTGAAATGTTCTTTCCATAAATCTCGTAGGGTCAAGTGAGTGTCTGAGGTCACATTGAAGCACCTTTCAAACATTGCTTTGGTGTACAGTTTTTTAAAGTTTGCAATGACCTGCTGGTCCATGGGTTGGAGGAGAGGAGTGGTATTCGGGGGCAAGAACTTTACTGAGATGAACCCAAACTCCTTCAGAATTAGGTCATCCAAGTTTGGTGGATGAGCAGGTGCATTGTCCATTACTAGCAGGCACTTGAGATCCAATTTCTTCTCCAGGAGGTAATTCTTCACACTAGGGCCAAACACTTCGTTGAACCACTCTACAAAAATTTCCCTCGTGACCCATGCCTTATTATTAGATTTCCAAAACACACACATTTTACTCTTCATAACATTATTTTTCTTAAATGCTCTGGGATTTTCAGAATGGTACACTAGTAACGGCTTCACTTTGAAATCCCCACTAGCATTAGCACAGAACATTAGCGTCAGCCTATCTTTCATAGGCTTGTGTCCTGGCATTGACTTTTCCTCTTGTGTAATGAAGGTCCTCTTTGGCATTTTCTTCCAAAAGAGGCCTGTTTCGTCACAATTGAACACTTGTTCAGGTTTCAGTCCTTCAGCCTCTATGTACTCCTGGAATTCATGCACATATTTTTCAGCCGCCCTGTGGTCCGAACTGGCAGCCTCACCATGCCTTACCACACTGTGTATGCCAGTACGCTTCTTAAATCTCTCAAACCAGCCTTTGCTGGCCTTAAAATCACTCACTTCACCACTATTTGCAGGCAATTTATTTACCAAATCTTCATGCAACTGCCTAGCCTTTTCACAAATAATCGAGGTCATAAGACTGTCTCCTGCTAATTGTTTCTCATTTATCCACACCAATAATAACTTCTCAACCTCTTCCAGTACTGGTGATCTCATTTTTGTCAGCATATTTACCCCCTTTGCAACAACAGCATCCTTGATTTCCTTTCTCATGGCTATGATGGAAGATATGGTTGAATGATTTTTGTTATACATCCTCGCCAGTTCGCCCACACGTACGCCACTATCATATTGTTCAATGATGTTTTTCTTAAATTCAATGGTATTTCTCACCTTCTTTACCAAAGGTTTGGCACTAGGAGCTTTCTTTGGAGCCATGGTAGCTTATTTAGCACTTAAATAACTTGCAAGCACTAAAATAAATGAAATATTACGAAATATTTCACTGGAGCACGTGAGAGGACCGCCGCTAACTGGTAAACAATGGCACACTGGCTGGGAAGGAAGGCTGAGGCGGGTCGAGGCCCGCTTACCTCGTGCATACGCGTCTGGGACGACGGGTCGATAAACGAATTTCGGTCAATTTCCGAGTTAATATTTTGTCGAAAAAACCGGTTGATTTCCGAAATGGTCGACTTTCAGGCCGGTCGATTATTGACGGACCACTGTATATATATATGAGTCACGCGTCAGGTGTTTTCTTTGTTGTGGGATCTGATAGTGAGGTGTGGGCTAGACCCTTTATATACCTTCCTTTGATGCTTTACTTTCATTGTTCCTTGATAATGTGAGTGGTCACGAAAGCGCTTGGAATTTCTCTATTCTTTCACAGTGGTTGTTTACTGTGATCTTATTGCATGCATGCATGCATGCATACATTATATATATATATATATATATATATATATATATATATATATATATATATATATATATGTCGTGCCGAATAGGCAGAACTTGCTATCTTGGCTTAAATAGCAACGCTCATTTTGCCATAAAGGACAAGCGAAAATTTGTGTATGCAATAATTTCGCCAAAATCATTCTGAACCTAACGAAAAAAATATATTTCACTGTGTTTGTTTAGTATTAAATTATTGTAAACAAATCTAAAATATAATTGGTTGGGTTAGGCTAAAATAAATTGTTCTTGTTATAATAAGGTTAGGTAAGTTTTCTAAGATTCTTTTGGTGCAAAATTAAATTTTTTTACATTAACATTAATGAAAAAAATATATCTTTAAACATATAAGAGAAAATTTCAGAAATGACTTAATTTTAAATGAGTTATTGCTAATTGACCAGTTTTACATATTCGGCACGACATATATATATATATATATATATATATATATATATATATATGAGGGGAAAAAAGGTGAGTGGTGCGTTGAGGTATATGTGGAGTCAAAAAACGTTATCTATGGAGGCAAAGAAGGGAATGTATGAAAGTATAGTAGTACCAACACTCTTATATGGATGTGAAGCTTGGGTGGTAAATGCAGTAGCGAGGAGACGGTTGGAGGCAGTGGAGATGTCCTGTCTAAGGGCAATGTGTGGTGTAAATATTATGCAGAAAATTCGGAGTGTGGAAATTAGGAAAAGGTGTGGAGTTAATAAAAGCATTAGTCAGAGGGCAGAAGAGGGGTTGTTGAGGTGGTTTGGTCATTTAGAGAGAATGGATCAAAGTAGAATGACATGGAAAGCATATAAATCTATAGGGGAAGGAAGGAGGGGTAGGGGTCGTCCTCGAAAGGGTTGGAAAGAGGGGGTAAAGGAGGTTTTGTGGGCAAGGGGCTTGGACTTCCAGCAGCCAGCAAGCGTGCATGAGCGTGTTAGATAGGAGTGAATGGAGACGAATGATACTTGGGACCTGACGATCTGTTGGAGTGTGAGCAGGGTAATATTTATGAAGGGATTCAGGGAAACCGGTTATTTTCATATAGTCGGACTTGAGTCCTGGAAATGGGAAGTACAATGCCTGCACTTTAAAGGAGGGGTTTGGGATATTGGCAGTTTGGAGGGATATGTTGTGTATCTTTATACGTATATGCTTCTAAACTGTTGTATTCTGAGCACCTCTGCAAAAGCAGTGATAATGTGTAAGTGTGGTGAAAGTGTTGAATAATGATGAAAGTATTTTCTTTTTGGGGTCACCCTGCTTCGGTGGGAGACAGCCGACTTGTTGAAAAAAAAAAAAAAAAAAATATATATATATATATATATATATATATATATATATATATATATATATATATATATATATATATATATATATATATATATATATATATTATATATATATATAATATATATAGAATTCTTCCTCCGTAAGCCATGCGTGTTGTAAGAGGCGACTAAAATGCCGGGAGCAAGGGGCTAGTAACCTCTTCTCCTGTATATATTACTAAATGTAAAAGGAGAAACTTTCGTTTTTCCTTTTGGGCCACCCTGCCTTGGTGGGATACGGCCGATGTGTTGAAAGAAGAAATATACAGTGGACCCCCGGTTAACGATATTTTTTCACTCCATAAGTATGTTCAGGTGCCAGTACTGACCGAATTTATTCCCATAAGGAATATTGTGAAGTAGATTATTCCTTTCAGACCCCCAAACATACACGTACAAACGCACTTACATAAATACACTTACATAATTGGTCGCATTTGGAGGTAATCGTTATGCGGGGGTCCACTGTATATATAATTATATATTATATATATAATTATATATTATATATATAATTATATATTATATATATATATATATATATATATATATATATATATATATATAAAATGTATGTATGTATGTGTTGAATAGGTTAACCTTGTGATTTTGGCTTAAATAGCAATGCTCTTCTTGCCAAATGAGGCAAGTGAAAATTTGTGTATGCAATAATTTCACAAGAATCATTCTGAATCTAACAAAAAATATATATTTCATTGTGTTTGTTTATTATTAAATTATCGTAAACTTATCTAAAATATATTTAATTGGATTAGGCTAAATTAAATTGTGCTTATTATAATAAGGTTAGTTAAGTTTTCTAAGGTTCTTTTGGTACAAAATTATGAATTTTTACATTAACATAAATGAAAAAAGATATATATTTAAATGTATAAGATAAAATTTTAGAAAGGACTTAATTTTAAATGAGTTCTTGCTAACTGACCAGTTTTACCTATTTGGCACAACATATAAATATATAATAATAATAACTAAAATTTTATTTTTGCCTGTATTAACATTCAAGACTACAATCCAGTATTACCTGTTGAAATCATAAACATCTAGTGTAACATTGTCATAAGCTCCAAATTTTATTTCTGCAAATTTTAAAATATCTGACTACAGTAGTAAGATGTACGATTCTCCTTTGATTCATGATACTGAAACCAGAATATTAGTTTCAAACATCATTACAGCTGTGCAAACAGGCATACTTACTTTTTAGGCACCGAAAATAATCTTGTAGTCTAATATTAGACCATTATTGTCGAAGATCAAATAGAACAGAAAAAAAAAATAAAAATGTGATAATTATAACCGCACATTATAAAAACTAATGCATCGTTTCCTGAGAAAATGACACTGGTAAGGGTTCAAGAAAATGGATCTGAGACAATGTAACTGATTAAAAAGACAATCATGCCAAGCTTCAGCAAAAGAATACTTTTGGCATCAAGAGGATATGCTTGTAGTGAAATGTTAAAAGGATAACACCATAATAAACAAAAGTACAGTCTGAAAATGAAGACCATAATGTACTAAACTCTTATATATTCTCTTATGTATTTATAAGTAACTAAAAGTCTCAAAATATAGTGCAGGGATTCTGCCAAAGTGCATTGTCAAGAATTGGGATCATACAACACAATATACAATTGTGCTTTGTAAACTGGAATGAATACAGGGAAAAACAATTAAGTCAAAACACAAAGGTATGCATCTGCAGTGACTTCAAATCTTCTGACCAAAACTGTCTCCAAAGTTTTCATATCTTTTATTGATAAAAATATTAATATTTTAATATTATATTTTGACTACAAAAAAAAAATATGAAAATTGAGTGTAGACAGGAAGCAGTCCAGAAGAACAGTACAGCAAATGGGAGCAATCCAACAGGACAGGGAATGGCTAATGGCACATAAACCATGCACTCTGGTATAGCCGACACTCCATCTAGTCTAGCTATATAAGTGTAGTAGGGGGCCGTTAGAAGCCTGATGGGACTCTATAATAAACTGCTATTTTGGAATCCTGACCTTAGTCCATAGAGAGAGTTGCAGTCTTTTAATTAAAATAAAAGAATTTTAAGTAAATCCAACTTTATGCAGTTTACAAATTTGAAAAAGACAGCTGAGAAGTAAATGCTAACATAAGGAATGAATATGAATGTGGTAAAAACATTTTAATGAAGCTATAGCTGTCTGAAAACATGACCAATTTACTGTGTAATATTGATTAAATGAGAATTTTAAATAAATAAATATGTGTGTGTGTGTGTGTGTGTGTGTGTGTGTGTGTGTGTGTGTGTGTGTGTGTGTGTGTGTGTGTGTGTGTGTGTGTGTGTGTGTGTGTGTGTGTCTGTCTGTCTGTCTGTCTGTCTGTCTGTCTCTGTCTGTCTCTGTCTGTCTCTGTCTGTCTCTGTCTGTCTCTGTCTGTCTCTGTCTGTCTCTGTCTGTCTCTGTCTGTCTCTGTCTGTCTCTGTCTGTCTGTCTGTCTGTCTGTCTGTCTGTGTGTGCGCGCGCGCGTGCGTGCTCGCGTGCGCGCGCGCACACGTGCGCAGTACCCCAAGTTTCGGCCATAATTCGTTCCAGAAGGCTGTTTGAGTGCCGTTACCAAACGAATTTGTTCCCAAAAGGAATAATGTAAATTAGATTAGTCCATTTCAGACCCCTCAAAATACACTTACAAAAGCACTTACATAATTGTTCGAGTTAGGAGCTGTACGAAACTTGGGGTACCGCTGAGATTATATATAATGTATATATATATATACATATATGTATATGTATATTTTTTTATATATATATATATATATATATATATATATATATATATATATATATATATATATATATATATATATATATATATATATTTATTTATTTACCATATTTTCTACATTCATTTCACTTATGAAAACTACAGGGTTGATCCTTATTCCTATCACAAATTTGTCTTCCCCAGTTAAGAACTAAACTATAACTATGTAAAACATGTACTGCGCATGCAGTAACTGCAGTCTTAGTAAATCATGACTGCTTAATGTGGAAGATACATAAACCAAAGATCAGTTAAGGTCCTCCAGCAGTGATGTGCTGGTAACCCACCTAGAACACAGCCAACACACATATATATAATGTTCACCCTTTAGGCCCAGTAGAGATTACAAAGCACCAATTCACTCGGCAATAACTGCTCGTGCCTCTGCTTCCTACATTACTCATGTCTTCACTCCCTTGTAATTGGCCTCAGTGATAAGTTACTTACAGCCTCGACACAGTTGTGTAAACATTTACTGTGCTATGGAGAAAAATGGAGGCTCAATGGAAGTGAGACACAAATGCAGTATAATGTGATCCTTTACTGATAACATTTTCCCCACACAGTCAGCTTTATCAATTCACAAACAGATCTACCTAGGAAGAAAAGACATGTGTATACGTAGGAAGTGTAGTGCCATAAAAGATCAGGTGAGGAATGTAGTAGATGACCAAAAAGAGGATGGATTTGAGAAGAACCCACCTAGCATGGGCCAGTAGGTCTGCTGCAGCATTCGTC
Organism: Cherax quadricarinatus; assembly: GCF_038502225.1. Lineage (NCBI taxonomy): Eukaryota > Metazoa > Arthropoda > Malacostraca > Decapoda > Parastacidae > Cherax > Cherax quadricarinatus. The sequence goes on along the minus strand of NC_091300.1, from coordinate 5,556,411 downwards.
CATTTTACGACCTGGTGGTGTCCTTTACTGGTGATACCTTTGATTGTAGTGAATGCAGTGATAGATACTTGGAATGCAGTATTGGAAAGAATGTTGGAGATGTGTTTGGCAGTGGAGTTAGTAGAGAAGACTATGTCTGGGTGAGTCGAAGATGTTATATGCATGGCATCTGCAATCTTTGCTAAAGTGACAAGGATAGTGAAGCCACGAAAATACTTGTTCAATAAAAGGGCATTCTTCCCCATGGAAATCACTAATGCAGATAGGAAGGGCACGCAGGAAAAGTGGAGAAGATCATGTTGGTTGGTCAATCAGTTGAGCACATCTTAAACACACTTCTGATCTCCTCAATCACATTTGCAACATCAATGTCCCTATTTGCCAACGTAGCCACAGAACAAGCTACTGATCCCCTGTGCTGGAAAATTGATGACTCCCTAGACCTTCATGATCCAGCTAGTTATTTCATAGACCTTGTTGAACTATGTTGGTTTCATTTCACATGTTTCACTTTTGAAAATTGTCTCTTTTTTTTTAACAGACTTTTGGACTGCACATGGGCTTTCCATTTTAGTCTTGTACTGGCAAACCTTTACATGAAACATCCCAAAGCAGAGTGGTTTTCCATTATTATTCCTTCTTCAGGCATCTGGCTCCATTACATTGATGACATACTCATAACTCCAAGACGCTTCAACATTCCTTCTCTTGAACACAAGCTCAACCAAGTCAAGCCCTCAACCTGTTGAATATGGCAACAATACTCTTCCTTTCTTTGATGTTTTTCCCTGCAAAGCTGAAAATAAGCTTTATTTTAAAGTCTACCACAAACTGACTAACCAACACAATCCTCTCCACTTCTACTCGCACCACGATACCAAAACATAACGTGGAGTAGTCACAGGTTTCTTACTGTGTGCCTTCCATATTTTCAGCAGTGAATTCCTTGAGAAAGAATGTTCTTTCATTGAACAAGTATTTTCTATGCTTCATTATCCTTGTCACTTCGAGTTTGCATATAACATCAACTCACCCAGACATGATACTGCCAAGAGAAAATACAGTCTTCCCTACCACTGACAAACATGTCTCCAAAATTCTTTCCAATACTGCATTCCAACCATCTACCTCTGCGTTCACAACAATCAAAGATGTCACCAGTAAGGGATACTACCAGGTTCAATCCTCTGCAGGGGTATACATAATCCCTTGCAACAATTGCAAGCTAATATATGTGGTTGAAATATCCAGAGACCTCCAAACACATTCTGGAACACCAATACACCATCAGAATGAATGACTGTGTTTTACACTGAAACTCCCATAACCATTTAATTAACTAGAGACAGAAGACTCATCGCCAAGGAAGAAGACACCCAGAATCTTAGAATCATCACTCATCTGTATATCCAACAATTTCAACCAAAACAATGGCTTCTACAACATAGCTGAATCTCTTGCAAGGAAACTCCATCATTATCCTACACAGCAACAGGTCATAGCATGGAGGAACACTGTGGCAGGCCTAATGGCCCACGCTTGATAATTCTTTCTCAAATCCATCCACTTCTCAGCCGTCAATTTAAACATTCCTCGCCTCACCCTCTCTTCAGTACTATGCTCCATATATATATGCATGGCCTTTCTTCCTAGGTAGATCTGTTTGCGACTTGATAAAACGAACTGTGTGAGTGAAACGTTGTCAATAAAGGATTGCATTATACAGCATTTTTTCTCCTTTTCCACAAAATGTATCAGTCCTCCTCTCTACAGCAGATTATTCTAAAATAGTACCTAACTAGCCATGACACACGGACTCCTTCCTTAATCAGGATGTGGGTGATTTAACCCTATAGTCATGAGTTTTGTTTACCTCGTAGGCTTTGTGATAGCCAGATGACCTTTCACAGGCACTTTCAGTTGAACCATTAAGTTAGCTTGCAAGCAGAGGTTCCTATAAGTGCTTTAATTAACCCCTTGACTGTCGCAACCCCCAATCCTGAGGTGTCTCCTGGCGTCGCAAAATTTAAAAAAAAGAAAATAATAATCTTATGAAATGATAGAGAATGTTCTCTCGATTGTAATGACACCAAAAGAACGAAATTTGATGGAAAACTGATGGAATTACGCTCTCGTGAAGTTAGCGACCTCAGCGATGTTTACAAATCGGCGATTTCGCCCACTTTGAGCCCTATTTTCAGCTAATTCCTTTGTTCTATTCGACCAAACTCGTAGCTATTTCTTTAGAACTCCATTTGTTCTATAGATTGAGCACAAGAAACTGCTCATTTACCGATTTCAACTACCCAATAATGTGGTCAGAAATTGGCAATTTGGCAAATTTCACAAAAATTAAAAAATGACAATTTCAAAATAAGGTCCAGAATGAACAATGCAGACATTCCTGGCTCTAAAATAATATTTTCTTTGTTCATCAGTCACGTCTCCAGGCCCCTCTGATATTACTCTTGCTTTCTATTTTGAATTTTTATTCAAACAAAAAATAAAAGATTTACTGTTATGCAGACTACTGCAATACTGTAATAATTGTACAAATAATGTCAACCCATTCATGACTGCATATTAGAATGGTTAGTTGGACATTTATTGGACACTGACATCATTTGTTTACTTTTGAACATTGGCAAAAATCAAACATTTCCCCTACTTTGAGCTCCATTTCCAGGTTCTTTTTATGGTAAAACCAATCAAAATCACCTCTATTTCTATAATATGTTTTCCATTCTATCAAAAGAGACCAAGAAAACGAGAATACAACCATAAATACTATACAAAAATAGACCACAAATTCGACATTTTAATTAAAAAAAAACGGTTGGAGTTTTTTTTCTTATTATGCACTGTATGCTCCAGGATTTTTTTTTATATGGTGCACACTGACCACACAGACCCATTCTCTCACATGTGGGCCTACCTCCTTTCTCCTGCTTGATTTGAAGCCGCTAGAACTTATGAGTATATATATGTGAAACACGGTGGCTCGTAAGACGTATACATACGACCGAAACAGTCAAAGGGTTAAATACCAAGAACCCTTGTGGGGTCAAAGTTAAAAGTTCTCTTCTAGAATTTTTTAACTCAACTATAGCTGCTGCTGATTTCTTCCTTAGTAATCTACAGCACCCTTCAAAAATTTGTTAGAGTCCTGGCAAGCCTTACTGGCTCAGAGAACTATCTTATTAAATGACAAATGATTAGCCAGCAATTTAACCACCTGACACCACCCAGCTACCAAGCAAGTCTTTTTCAGCATTCACGACTATGCTTAAGCCCTACGTCCTTTCTTTACATTTTATCAAGGATCAAATGAACTAAGTGATTACAGCAAATAATCAATGTTTTGTAGCAACATGTTTCAAGAGGACAGAACCAAACAGTCATGGAATTACTGAGACAACTGAGCAGAACGCTGGAACGTACATGCTGACTGAACCCATTGCTCATGCGTGTTTGATGTGTTTCAGGTGGGCCTGCAGGCCCCTGGTGCGGAGATGCATTTTTCATATTTTAAACCCTATATTGTATTTGTTGTGTCATTTGAAGGTACTGTATGTTTCACAATGACTATAAATGCATTACCCAATATAAAATTATGTTGACTGGAGTACACAGTATAATGAAAGATGCAGAGTTGTAACATGTACTGATGAGCATCTATATATACGTATATGTAATCTTTGGTCTCAGAGCTACCAATCTTTAATTGTGAGTAATTAAAATTAATTAATGCTTTTATCACTATCCCTTAATTGTAATACAAAACTTAAAACTGTACCTGCAAAAAGTACGTACTGTACTAGTAATCGGTAATTTTCAGTGAAATACTGTACTAAAGTTTGTTGAGATCTGTAAGTATTTTCTGTATACTGAACCCTATCTAGTAAAAATGAATTAAACTTCTTAAAGTTACCAGATTTTCTGAACAACAAATATAAATTCTCACTAGTTAAATAGAAAACAGAGCTAAAGCTTATAAATAATGGGAGATAGAGCAAAATATCAGTAAAATTACAATTACAGGAACTGTAATCTAAAATTCTCACTTTTGTATGCAAATTCGAAGGCAAACACCACATCTAGCACTGGGCCACTGCTTAAGAGAAACTTCAACTTTCACTAATGGCAAAAAAGAAATAAGCAAACCATGGTATGGGTGGGGTTAGACCCCATGGTGAGTGAGTTGTAAAACTCCAGGTCAGTGTGTGAACCACTGGGCCAGCTGGCTACAATAAGATTCATCCAACTAGGTCTATTTATACACCACAGGGAGGTTAGCATGGACCCAACTGTGACTACAAATGCAAGCTTTTACAGATGAATCTCCTGCCAGCGTGGCTGTGATGAACTGTAACTCAAGTCCCCTCAAAGCAGTCATCCTGACTCATGAAATCGTAATAACACAATTGCAAACAAGCCACTGAAGTCATATGATTGTTTAGTAAGCCACTAATCAGACTAAATTATTATTATAATAAAAAAAGTGCTAAATCACAAGGGCTATACAGTGCTGCAGGGCAGGGAAGGATGTAAGGGTATCAAGTAGCAAGAGGGAGAGGAATGATTAGTAGGTTATGGAGTACAGCGGGGCAACGGTTAGTGCAGGGGTAGAGGGTAGCAAGAGATTGAGGTAGAAAGGGCTGAGGGGAGTGCTAAAAGTATCATCATCAGAGTTTGTGGAGTAAATCAGTTGCTGTCAAAAAGTCAAAGAGTGTGTCCAGATTAAAGGAGGGTTCATCAGCAAGAGGGGAAGGTAAAGAAAGAGCAGCAGAGCGGAGATGACGATGGAAGTAAATTCTCTGTGCTCGTTGATAGAGTGGGAAGTCCAACAGAATGTGGCTAACAGATACCAGAACATGACAATTCTCACAGAAAGAAACAGGGCGCCTCTCAATGAGATACCCATGAGTGAGATGAGTGTAACCGATGTGAAGACAGGAGAGAGTAGTCTCCCAACCTCGACATTAATGACAAGAAGACAGCCAGTAACCTATACTCAGTTTAATAGAATGAAGTTTGTTATATAGCAGATCAGACCAATGTTGTTGCCAACAGGTGCGAAGGTGGGTAGCAGTTACAGCAAAATAGTCCGTAAATGGAACACCTATATATGAAACTGGGAGGTCATGCACTGCTGACCTCACAGCAGTGTCTGCCTGTTCATTGCCTTGTATGTCAACATGACCAGGGACCCAACAAAAAACAATATCTTTGTGCTTGGTAGAGATACGGTGTAACCAAAGTTGGATACGGAGAACTAGGGGGTGAGGTGTATCAAATTTTTGTATAGCTTGTAAAGCACTAAGGGAGTCTGAAACAACCACAAATGGTGACACAGGCGTAGATGCAATACGGGTAAGTGCTGTAAGAATGGCATACAATTCAGCAGTAAAAATGCTAGCCGAGGATAGTAAATGCCCTCACACGACACAGTCCAGAAACACTGCTGCGAATCTGACACCATCAGGAGATTTAGAACCATCTGTGTACACTGTGATGGCATGAGAATGAGAGCGGAAGTGGTCAAGAAAAAGAGAGCGGGAAGCTACCGTAGGCAGTGCGTGTAGTAGTGAGAAAGAACAGACACAAACAGCTGGAGCTTCCCAAGGGGTTAGGGAAAAGTGAGATGCTACATGAACATAGAAAGGTGGTAACTGAAGGGAAGACAAGAGCGAATGTAGACAATGAGAAAAGGGACGGAGTAAACAGGGGCAACGAACAAATAAAGAATGTGTACTAACATCAGTGACTATTCTATATATGGAGGATTGCGGAGATCATGAGAGCGAACATAATAGCGAAGGCAATGAGCATCGGACAAGGATGGAATATTTGCTTCTTCTAATCAGAATAAAGTTTGGCAACTCAAATGAATGTTTCATGAATAAGATTTAACAACCCAAATGAACTTTGCACAAGACTACAAATCCTACTAATGTCTACATTCTGATATACTACCTTAGCCCTGCTGAATTTTAAAGAACTGAATGACTCCTACCAGTTTAGCACTCTCCCCTGATTACAATAATGACGATAAACTTTGAAGAAGCCCTTGATAGCCTCAGGCCCAGATTCATGGTTGCCATACAAAAAAATTGCAATAAAACCACTATCACATCTTAAATATCCAATGATGATAGTCTGTCAACCAAAGTGTCATTCCTGTCACTAAACAAATGGCATAGTTCCCTTCCACAAAAATACGAGCAAACCAATCACAAAAATTATTGAGCAATAACAATGACATCACATTACCAAAATCTTTGGTAAAACATATGGACTCGAAAGAATTACACAACTCCTAGCAACATGGGTTGAGAGCAATTCATGCCCACCCCTTGCAATTGCTAGACCATTATATAGTTTTAGATACACTGGACAAGTAATAAAATACAGCTATACAAACTTTGCAAAAAGTCTTTGACACAAGTGTTCTGTCAACCACCTTGATGAGAATACAGTAACTTGATTAGTCACAACACTGATTCATATAGGATCATTCTTGCCTAACAAATTTACTTTCTTCAGTAAAATATTTGAAGCTGTGAATCATGATGAAAGGTATAACTTTCTTTAAAGTAGACCCTTGCTTAACTACTGACTGCTTAATAACCAAAAAATCTAAGGACTGTCCCTTTGCTTATTCAACAACCAAACCAGGTGGCAGACCCTTTGCTCTCCATTAACAACCATTCGTTCATACATCAACCAGATATAACCATGATATTTTTTGCATTTGTTAGCAATCCCTCTAAATATTGCTCTAAACTCCTTTATAGTGACATTCAAAAGAAAACTTAACATAACACTGATTTTGAGCATGGGAAATCCAATGAGCATATTCTGAATGAAATTCCATGATTGGTTTTCAATATGAGTGCCTTGCATCAAGTCAAAACAAAATGAAGACCTTGTCACACATCACTCAATTTTGTATTATATTTTTTGTCAGTTGTTTCTGAATCAAATTAAATTATTTTTGCATTTGGTGTGGTAAACTTGTATTTTTTGATAAACACTTCATCAAAAATGAGAATAATAATTTGATGTGGATTTTTATTTCCCGGTCTCCATCTCAAATTATAGCATAAGCTTCTATGGGGAAAACTGAATTTGCTTAACATATTTTTTGCTTAACAATCCTTTCCTCCTTTTCCTTTCTAGATCATTAAGCAAGGGTTGACTATATTTGGATTTCAGCAAGGCAACAGTCTAATACAAAAGACTGTTAAAGAAAATGGCAGAACATGATATTAGAGAAGAGCTTCTCTCATGGACTGAGGCATAACTGACTGATAGACAACAGAGTTTGCATATATGGCATGAAATTTAGAATGGGAATTGGTCACAAATGGCATTCTGCAGGAATCAATTTTGTACCCCTTGATCATAATCTACATTAAGCTATAAACTGCATCATACCTAGAAATTGCAAGTGCTATGGATATTGCAAATTAAAAATATAAAAATCTTGTAGATTAGGAAATCACATTTTTTCTGAACAGACCAATATGAAAACAAATGAAATCTGATAACTTACCACTTTATGGTATGTTGAAATTGGTGAAAAATTATGTGCTACTGGCAACATCACTATGATGCTGCCAATTTTATTTCATTTTTTTTTTTTGGCAGCAAATAACCACATTACAAAAAAAAAAAAAAATCAATGTCTAACTCTATGTACACTAGTTTCTAGCAATGCTAGATGTGTTTCAAGGTGTTTAGTGTTCAAAACATGGCACGATGCTTAGCCTGATACAGCCCTACATGGCAGATACAATTTAGATTGGTACAAATGCAATACCTAGATATAACAGACCTCAATATAGTAGAGTTTTTGAATAACAGGACAATATCTGCAGTATATTTGTACAATACCATATTAGGTTTACAGTCAAGTACTTTAGCGGTCTTTTTGCTATTTTTAAACATTATTTCGATTTAATGGCCACTCACGACTATCCAAGTTAGTCTGTGAAATAGAGATAATACTTGTTTTTTCCCTCATTTCCTCTGACTGCTTTTGTCTTCTAACATTATACACAAAGAAATCTTATGATATTACAATTGAAATAGGGTGAGACAGATATTAAAACAAGGAAATAAAGTCACATTATATGGCCTTCTTGGGTTATATACTGTAAAGTACATTTTATGTGCCCATAACATGTGTGCCCTCGAGACCATTGCAACAAGTGCGTATGTGCCCTCAAGACCACTGCAACAAGTGTGTGCCCTCAAGACCACTGCAACAAGTGTGTGCCATCAAGACCACTGTAAACAATATATATGTAGGCTATGTACATATGCCTAAATAAAAGAAACTCTTACATATATGTAAGAGTGCTCTGTCACACACTTTACTGAGTCCTGGTTATTCCTAATGCACTGCAGGGACCCGTCTGAATCTACATTTTTTCCTGAGCACGACAAGGTGTCAGGATACTTAAACAGTTGAGGGTTAATGACCTTCATGAAGAAATAAAATGTGATGCAACTAAATTCATGGAGGACAGAAAACTAGGCCAAGTAATAGTTTTGGAGGAGGATACATTTTAACTGCAGGAAGATTTGGACAAGTTAATGTTGTGGCCCCAAAAAAGTGGCAGATGCCGTTGAATGTTGAAAAACATAGTCTTATTACTTTTGAATATGTGTAAACCTGACATTCAAAAACTAGGTGATGCAGAGCTTGGTCATACAAAATGTGAGAAAGATCTGGGAGTCATGGTAAGCAGAAATCTGAAACCAAGCTAGCAGTGCCTAAACATGAACAATATGACTGACTACTTAAAAGAAGATAAGATTTCATTCGGATTTTTAACACCAGAAGGTGTTAAAAATCCGGAGTATCTGAGAGAGTTAGAGCAAAGGAAGGGGTAGCAGTAATGTTGAAGGATCAGTTATGGAAGGAGAAAAGAGAATATGAATGTGTAAATTCAAGAATTATGTGAATTAAAGTAAAGGTTGGATGCAAAAAGTGGGTCATAATAAGCATGTATGCACATGGAGAAGAGAGGAATGTAGAGGAGAGAGAGAGATTTTGGGAGATGTTAAGTGAATGTATAGGAGCCTTTGAACCAAGTGAGAGGGTAATTGTGGTAGGGGACCTGAATGCTAAAGTAGGAGAAACTTTTAGAGAGGGTGTGGTAGGTAAGTTTGGGGTGCCAGGTGTAAATGAAAATGGGAGCCCTTTGATTGAACTTTGTATAGAAAGGGGTTTAGTTATAGGTAATACATATTTTAAGAAAAAGAGGATAAATAAGTATACAAGATATGATGTAGGGCAAAATGACAGTAGTTTGTTGGATTATGTATTGGTAGATAAAAGACTGTTGAGTAGACTTCAGGATGTACATGTTTACAGAGGGGCCACAGATATATCAGATCACTTTCTAGTTGTAGCTACACTGAGAGTAAAAGGTAGATGGGATACAAGGAGAATAGAAGCATCAGGGAAGAGAGAGGTGAAGGTTTATAAACTAAAAGAGGAGGCAGTTAGGGCAAGATATAAACAGCTATTGGAGGATAGATGGGCTAATGAGAGCATAGGCAATGGGGTCGAAGAAGTATGGGGTAGGTTTAAAAATGTAGTGTTGGAGTGTTCAGCAGAAGTTTGTGGTTACAGGAAGGTGGGTGCAGGAGGGAAGAGGAGCGATTGGTGGAATGATGATGTAAAGAGAGTAGTAAGGGAGAAAAAGTTAGCATATGAGAAGTTTTTACAAAGTAGAAGTGATGCAAGGAGGGAAGAGTATATGGAGAAAGAGAGGTTAAGAGAGTGGTGAAGCAATGTAAAAAGAGAGCAAATGAGAGAGTGGGTGAGATGTTATCAACAAATTTTGTTGAAAATAAGAAAAAGTTTTGGAGTGAGATTAACAAGTTAAGGAAGCCTAGAGAAAAAATGGATTTGTCAGTTAAAAATAGGAGAGGAGAGTTATTAAATGGAGAGTTAGAGGTATTGGGAAGATAGAGGGAATATTCTGAGGAATTGTTAAACGTTGATGAAGATAGGGAAGCTGTGATTTCGTGTATAGGGCAAGGAGGAATAACATCTTGTAGGAGTGAGGAAGAGCCAGTTGTGAGTGTGGGGGAAGTTCGTGAGGCAGTAGGTAAAATGAAAGGGGGTAAGGCAGCCGGGATTGATGGGATAAAGATAGAAATGTTAAAAGCAGGTGGGGATATAGTTTTGGAGTGGTTGGTGCAATTATTTAATAAATGTATGGAAGAAGGTAAGGTACCTAGGGATTGGCAGAGAGCATGCATAGTTCCTCTGTGTAAAGGCAAAGGGGACAAAAGAGAGTGCAAAAATTATAGGGGAATAAGTCTGTTGAGTATACCTGGTAAAGTGTATGGTAGAGTTATTATTGAAAGAATTAAGAGTAAGACGGAGAATAGGATAGCAGATGAACAAGGAGGCTTTAGGAAAGGTAGGGGGTGTGTGGACCAGGTGTTTACAGTGAAACACATAAGTGAACAGTATTTAGATAAGGCTAAAGAGGTCTTTGTGGCATTTATGGATTTGGAAAAGGCATATGACAGGGTGGATAGGGAGGCAATGTGGCAGATGTTGCAGGTGTATGGTGTAGGAGGTAGGTTACTGAAAGCAGTGAAGAGTTTTTACGAGGATAGTGAGGCTCAAGTTAGAGTATGTAGGAAAGAGGGAAATTATTTCCCAGTAAAAGTAGGCCTTAGACAAGGATGTGTGATGTCACCGTGGTTGTTTAATATATTTATAGATGGGGTTGTAAGAGAAGTAAATGCGAGGGTCTTGGCAAGAGGCGTGGAGTTAAAAGATAAAGAATCACACAAAGTGGGAGTTGTAACAGTTGCTCTTTGCTGAGGACACTGTGCTCTTGGGAGATTCTGAAGAGAAGTTGCAGAGATTGGTGGATGAATTTGGTAGGGTATGCAAAAGAAGAAAATTAAAAGTGAATACAGGAAAGAGTAAGGTTATGAGGATAACAAAAAGATTAGGTGATGAAAGATTGGATATCAGATTGGAGGGAGAGAGTATGGAGGAGGTGAATGTATTCAGATATTTGGGAGTGGACGTGTCAGCAGATGGGTCTATAAAAGATGAGGTGAATCATAGAATTGATGAGGGGAAAAGGGTGAGTGGTGCACTTAGGAGTCTGTGGAGACAAAGAACTTTGTCCTTGGAGGCAAAGAGGGGAATGTATGAGAGTATAGTTTTACCAATGCTCTTATATGGGTGTGAAGCATGGGTGATGAATGTTGCAGTGAGGAGAAGGCTGGAGGCAGTGGAGATGTCATGTCTGAGGGCAATGTGTGGTGTGAATATAATGCAGAGAATTCGTAGTTTGGAAGTTAGGAGGAGGTGCGGGATTACCAAAACTGTTGTCCAGAGGGCTGAGGAAGGGTTGTTGAGGTGGTTCGGACATGTAGAGAGAATGGAGCGAAACAGAATGACTTCAAGAGTGTATCAGTCTGTAGTGGAAGGAAGGCGGGGTAGGGGTCTTCCTAGGAAAGGTTGGAGGGAGGGGGTAGAGGAGGTTTTGTGTGCGAAGGGCTTGGACTTCCAGCAGGCATGCATGAGCGTGTTTGATAGGAGTGAATGGAGACAAATGGTTTTTAATACTTGACGTGCTGTTGGAGTGTGAGCAAAGTAACATTTATGAAGGGGTTCAGGGAAACCGGCAGGCCGGACTTGAGTCCTGGAGATGGGAAGTACAGTGCCTGCACTCTGAAGGAGGGGTGTTAATGTTACAGTTTAAAAACTGTAGTGTAAAGCACCCTTCTGGCAAGACAGTGATGGAGCGAATGATGGTGAAAGTTTTTCTTTTTCGGGCCACCCTGCCTTGGTGGAAATTGGCCAGTGTGATTAAAAAAAAAAAAAAAAAAAAAAAAAAAAATTAGTTTTATATCATGAATTTATATCATTTCAATTTATATCAAGAATTTTGAGTAACAAGAAGCAAAAGATTATTCTTTCGCTCTATACGTTATTAGTAAGACCACACATAAAATTATGAAACTCAGTTCTGGTCTCCATACTACAGAATGAAAGAATGAGAGAGAGAGAGAGAGAGAAGAGAGCAAGAGAGAGAGCAAGAGAGAGAGCAAGAGAGAGAGAGAAAGAAAGAGAGAGCAAGAGAGAGAGAGCAAGAGAGAGAGAGAGAGCAAGAGAGAGAGAGAGCAAGAGAGAGAGCAAGAGAGAGAGAGAGCAAGAGAGAGAGCAAGAGAGAGAGAGAGCAAGAGAGAGCAAGAGAGAGAGAGCAAGAGAGAGAGAGCAAGAGAGAGCAAGAGAGAGAGAGCAAGAGAGAGAGAGAGCAAGAGAGAGAGAGCAAGAGAGAGAGAGCAAGAGAGAGAGAGCAAGAGAGAGAGAGCAAGAGAGAGAGCAAGAGAGAGAGCAAGAGAGAGAGAGCAAGAGAGAGAGAGAGAGAGAGAGAGCAAGAAAGAGAGCAAGAGAGAGCAAGAAAGAGAGCAAGAGATAGCAAGAGAGAGAGCAAGAGAGAAAGAGAGAGAAAGAGAGAGAGAGCAAGAGAGAGCAAGAGAGAGAGAGAGCAAGAGAGAGAGAGAGAGCAAGAGAGAGAGAGCAAGAGAGAGAGAGAGCAAGAGAGAGAGAGAGCAAGAGAGAGAGAGAGCAAGAGAGAGAGCAAGAGAGAGAGCAAGAGAGAGAGAGCAAGAGAGAGAGAGAGCAAGAGAGAGAGAGAGCAAGAGAGAGCGAGAGCAAGAGAGAGCAAGAGAGAGAGTGAAAGTGTGCTCACCTAACTGTGGTTGCAGGGGTCGAGACTCAGCTCCTGGCCCTGCTTCTTCACTGCTACTAGGTCCTCTCTCTCTCTCTGGTTCCAGAGCTTTGTCATACCTCATCTTAAAGCTATGTATGGTTCCTGCCTCCACTACATCACTTGTTAGGCTATTCCACTTCCTGACGACTCTATGACTGAAGAAATATGTACTTCCTAACATCCCTCTGACTCGTCTGAGTCTTCAGCTTCCAGTTGTGACCCCTTGTTTCTGTGTCCCCTCTCTGGAACAACCTGTCTGTCTACCTTATCTATTCCACGCAGTATTTTGTATGTCGTTATCATGTCTCCCCTGACCCACTTGTCTTCCAATGTCGTCAGTCCGATTTCCCTCAATCTTTCTTCGTAGGACATACCCCTGAACTCCGAAACTAGCCTTGTTGCAAACCTTTGCACTTTCTCTAATTACTTGACGTGTTTGACCAGGTGTGGGTTCCAAACTGGTGCTGCATACTCCAGTATGGGCCTGATGTACACAGTGTACAGTGTTTTGAACGATTCCTTACTAAGGTATCGGAACGCTATTCTCAGGTTTGCCAGGCGCCTGTATGCTGCAGAAGTTATCTGGCTGATGTGAGCCTCAGGAGACATGCTCAGTGTTATGGTCACCCCAAGATCTTTCTCCTTAAGCGAGGTTTGCAATCCTTGGCCACCTAGTCTATACTCTGTCTGCGGTCTTCTTTGCCCTTTTCCGATCTTCATGACTTTGCATTTGGCAGGATTGAATTCAAGAAGCCAGTTGCTGGACCACATGTCCAGCCTGTTCCTCATCTGATTTAATTCTCCTCATTAACTTCACATCATCTGCGAACAGGGACACCTCTGAGTCTATCCCTTCCATCATGTCATTCACATATACCAGAAATAACACTGGTCCTAGGACCGACCCCTGTGGGACCCTGCTCGTCACAGGTGCCCACTGTGATACCTCATCCCGTACCATGACTTCTTGTTGCCTCCCTGTCAGATATTCTCTGATCCAATGCAGTGCCCTTCTTGTTATACGCACCTGATCCTCTAGTTTCTGCACTAGTCGCTTGTGAGGAACTGTGTTGAAGGCCTTCTTGCAGTCCAAGAAAATGCAATCAACCCACCCCTCTCTCTCATGTTGCATTTCTGTAACTTTGTCATAGAACTCCAGAAGGTTTGTGACACAGGATTTGCCTTCCATGAATCCGTGCTGGTTATCGTTTATAATCTTGGTCCATTCCAGGTGCTCCACCACTCTCCTCCTGATAATCTTCTCCATGACTTTGCATACTATACAGGTAAGTGACACTAGTCTATAATTTAGTGCCACTTTTTGCCCTCTCTATCAACGAGCACGCAGAATTTGCCTCCAACGTCGTCTCTGCTCTACTACTCTCTCTTTACCTTCCCTTCTTGCTGATGGACCCTCCTTTAATCCTCTCTCATTGTGGTCTGAATGTAGTATGTGTAACATGTGGAGTGTGTGTAGTATGGGGAGTGTGTGTAGTATGTGATCTGAGTATAGTATGTGTAATATGTGGAGTGTGTGTGGTATGTGGAGTGTGTGTGGTATGTGGAGTGTGTGGTATGTGGAGTGTGTGTGGTATGTGGTGTGTGTGTGGTATGTGGAGTGTGTGTGGTATGTGGAGTGTGTGTGGTATGTGGAGTGTGTGGTATGTGGAGTGTGTGGTATGTGGAGTGTGTGGTATGTGGAGTGTGTGGTATGTGGAGTATGTGGTATGTGGAGTGTGTGGTATGTGGAGTGTGTAGTATGTGGCCTGTGTGTAGCATGTGGCCTGTGTGTAGCATGTGTAATATGTGGAGTGTGTGTAGTATGGGGAGTGTGCATAGCATGTGGCATATGTACAGTATGTGGCCTGTGTGTAGTATGTGGCCTGGGTATGGCTTGTGTGTAGCATGTGGTCTGAGTGTAGTATGTGTAATATGTGGAGGGTGTGTAGTATGGGGAGTGTGTGTAGTATGTGGCATGTGTATAGTATGTGGCATGTGTATAGTATGTGGCCTGGGTGTAGCATGTGGCCTGTGTGTAGTATGTGTAGTAATTGGAGTATGTGTAGTATTTGGAATGTGTACAGTATGTGGAGTGTGTATAGTACATGGAGTGTGTGCAGTATGTGGAGTGTGTGTAGTATGAGGAGTGTTTAGTACGTGGAGTGTGCATACTGAGTAAGTGCAGTGTATGTGTGCATGCTTGCTTGCTTGCTTTGGAAAACCTGCACAGGATAAAATTAACATACTGTACAAGGAATCTTACATAAGAAGCTAGACTGACAGCCGTGAGCCTACACTCTCTCAAATAAGTAGAAGTAGTGAAGTATGACTGAAGTATACAAATGGAAGACAAGTTTAAAAAAAGCAAGATGTGTAAATAGGGTACAAAGAAGATTTAACCAAGAATCTAGAAACAACAGATTCAAGTTGGCTAAATTCATACTTAGAAAGAATATAGGAGAGCATGTACTGGTTTATCAGTAGAGCTATATATATATTAGTGGAATAATCTACCAACTTGAAAAATAGGTTGAACAAATATACAAGTGAGCAATACCGTGCTTAAGGACCTGTATAGCATGGGCCAGTATGCCCACTGCAGTGCTCCTCTATAATTACGTAACACTTGCCCTGCAGTGCAATTCATCTCCACTGCCATTGTCTATTCAGCAAATACTAATTCTTCCCTATTTCTTCCTTGCTTGCACCCCCACCAGCTTTTCAATAATAATAATAATAATAATAATAATAATAATAATAATAATAATAATAATAATAATAATAATAATAATAATAATAATAATAATAATAATAATAATAATAATAAAATAATAATAATAATAATAATAATAATAATAATAAATAATAATAAATAATAATAATAATAATAATAATTCTAATAATAATAATATAATTAAACTAAGCACTAAACCCAGACTAGCTTTTCAGATTTCTTCTCTTGTAGAGTTTTTACTTTTGTGTGATTGATAAGAACAATCCTCATGCTTATTTTTCAGTGAAAGCTATTGACTGCATCCTTTTCACAATAGCCAAATCACAAAGTGAAAATCCTTGACAAATGTTTTCTCTCTTTAAAGAGAAACTTATAAGGCATTTGAATCACTGGGGTAAAATTCCACACTCATCATGACTGGCCCACTCAAACAGTAAACAAAGCATGAAAGATAGAGTATACAGATACTTCACTTCCAACCACAATTAAAAAAGGTGGCTTTGGGCTACATTACTTAATTTTCAATCTTTCCAAAATTAGCCAAAATCTTTGAAAAGCTTATTCTGGTTAAATCAATATGCACGTGCTTTGTATGCAACAGTTTGCCTCTTCCACTATGTGCAACATGGTGCATCTCATTCTACTATAATACTTAAAATCTCTCATCAATTTAAAATTTTTCAGCCTTGGTAAAATATCAAGTGTTAAAAGCATTGCTATAATGGACTGCTGTGTAATGTAGGCAGGCAATCATCTCACATACAAGTGTTTACAGAAGAAACAGGTAAAGTGTGACTTACTTGATAGTCATCAGGCAGTGAGACTGGTCCAGTCTCCTGGAGATCAAGCACACATTTGTAGATAAGGCAAGGATATTTGAAAGAGATGCACTAAGTGGCAAATAAAACACCAAGCTTCAAGATGGTGAACACATCTGACATCAGTCACTTTAGCTGACAAATGGAGTATGTGCAGTGTGGTTAACTCTCCTGCCATCTGACTGAAGTCAACAAGCTTCTTGTTCAGTAACACGAGTTTTCAAGTAAACTGGCGTGTTTGGAGTCTAAGACTCCAAGAGTCCTAAATTTTTGCTAGTGTTACTAATCAGTCCTAAATTTTTGCTAGCCTTACTAATCAAACATATTTATGTATTTGTAAAATACTAAAATGAACTCTAGTACAACAGATGAACTTAATTTACGTAACAAGCAAATAGGGAAATGCTACATTATATAATGAGTTTTCTTATCTGTATGATGAATAAATGCTAAGCTCAAAGTAAACAATATATAAATTAGAAGGCTGTGCAACATTTGGGAACTTTTATTAGGACACCAGGAACTTTTTCAATCCTGGAAAGCAAAATGTATCTTAATAAAAGTTTCCAAATACTGCACTTGTCAAATTTATACACCTGTCAGTATTATATACCTTGGGTGATAAAGCATCAACAATGTAGGTTTTCTTAGATACTACTCTCTCATCAACAACACATTGACCCCAATGAAGGTAAGATGCATTGCTCAACTTTACTGGGTTATCCTAGGCTATTATTATTATTATTATTATAATCGTGGGGGGATAAAGGTGGTAGGTTGGTAGACAGCAACCACCCAGGGAGGTACTACTGTCCTGCCAAGTGAGTGTAAAATGAAAGCCTGTAATTGTTTTACATGATGGTAGGATTGCTGGTGTCTTTTGTCTGTCTCATAAATATGCAAGATTACAAGTACGTCTTGCTACTTCTACTTACACTTAGGTCACACTACACATACGTGTACAAGCATATATATACACACCCCTCTGGGTTTTCTGCTATTTTCTTTCTAGTTCTTGTTCTTGCTTATTTCCTCTTATCTCCATGGGGATATGGAACAGAATATTCTTCCGTAAACCATGTGTGTTGTAAGAGGCGACTAAAATGCCGGGAGCAAGGGGCTAGTAACCCCTTCTCCTGTATATATTACTAAATGTAAAAGGAGAAACTTTCGTTTCTCCTTTTGGGTCACCCCGCCTCGGTGGGATACGGCCGGTGTGTTGAAAGAAAGAATCATGGGGGAGTGCCAAACCCGCAGGATTATACAGTGCCTATGGGGGGAGGGATGGAAGGCATTCAGGCTCAATTCAGGGAACTGGAGCACAGACCTAATTCCCTAGATCAAGAGCCCTTCACCAGTGTCAAGGAACCTTCCTTGAGGAGAGTTATCCTAGGCTAAATTTACATAATGTACTTTTTATGTGCTCATAATGCCCCTCAAGACCATTTTGATTCTAATTAGGAAAAAAAATTACATTATATACCCAAAGCCTAGATAAAAACTTACCATGACTTGTCACAGATAAAACATCCTTTCAAAAATACCATCTTAATATTATGCCTTTTACTAGTGAATAATTTCCTTGAAAAGGAATACAAAACATAAAATTGTATTTTGAAATATATGATATGAACTTTTCCATCACCAAGTTGATGAACCAGCAGCCTTAGTGCTCTGGCATGTAGAACACAGTACCATAAAAAAGAGAACGACTAACAAGAGGAAACTTAAGCTGGCACTGGACAAGCACCTAAAGTCGGTTCCTGACCAGCCGGGCTGTGGCTCATACGTTGGTTTGCGTGCAGCCAGCAGCAACAGCCTGGTTGATCAGGCTCTGATCCACCAGGAGGCCTGGTCACAGACCGGGCCGCGGGGGTGTTGACCCCCGGAACTCTCTCCAGGTAAACTCCAGGTAATGGTTTTTATCATAATATCCTAGGAATCCTAATGCAAACTAGGGCCATGAATTTGGAGATAAACATAACTGTCAAATTAAATTACTGGTAGCAATGTGAGAATTGGTAGTTTTGACTACTTAAAACTGCTTCAAAGAATAAAGGGACTTATTCCTAATATACAATACTACAGAACTTTTTTTTAACAACAGTCATCTCCTGCCAAGGGAGTGAAACCCAAGAAGAACACACATTCACCATAATTCATTCAACTGCCATCTTGCCAGAAGTGTGTAGATATCATAACAATTCAAATGACCCTCTGAGCTACAACATCCTCACTTCTTCTAAAAGAAGGCCTTATACTTCCTACTTTCAGAACTCAAGTCTGGCCAACTAATATCCTTGAATCCTTTGCTCACACTCCAACATGTCAAAAACAAAAATTCACTTGTCTCCACTCACGTGCTTATACAGACCCACTAGTTGTTCAAATCCTTACCACCTAAAACTTCCTCCATCCCCTTCCAACTCTTGGATGACCCCTACCCCACCCCTACCTGCCACCCCAGATTTATTCATCCTTTCTCATCCTATTCTGTTCCACCCTTCTAAACAACTTATTCTACATCCTACATTGTCTTCTTATTTATGCACTCTTAATTTTCTACATAATATTCCCATCACACCTTGCTCACAAACAACATCACTGCTTCCAGACTCCTCTTCACTGCAATGTTCAAAGCCCATCTTGAAGCAACCCTATCTTTGAAGTATAATCTATATGT
Organism: Cherax quadricarinatus; assembly: GCF_038502225.1. Taxonomy (NCBI): domain Eukaryota; kingdom Metazoa; phylum Arthropoda; class Malacostraca; order Decapoda; family Parastacidae; genus Cherax; species Cherax quadricarinatus. The sequence goes on along the minus strand of NC_091300.1, from coordinate 5,537,406 downwards.
TATTTCATTTTGGGCAAAGTTCAAATTAATACAATTTGGTATATAGTTTCCCCTACTTTACGCAGTAATTTGATACAATGTAAGCGGTATAAATTTGTTCTTTTGTGATCACCCAGGTTCACCACTACTTGTTTTCAACAGTTTTCTTTGGAAAGAATGACTAAAAAACAGTCTTGGGAGTGGGTAATCTAATGAGCATATTTTACACAGAATCCTACAGTTGGTTTTCAATTTAAGTGTCTTGTGTTAAGTCAAAAAAAAAATGGACACCCAGACAGATGAACCAAAGCTTTCTGAATGACCAGAAAGAAAAAAATAAAAAAAATCCAATAGGCATATACTGAATGAAATCCTATGGTTTTCAATTTGTCTTGAGCCAAGTCAAAAGAAAATGAACTCCCTCCAGACAAAGTCGGGCTGTGCCAACAAAGCCAGAACTAGAGGTGGAGGGTGGAAATATTAGTAGGGAAATGTGTATGCATTTTATTCCAGACACAGACAGGCTGGTTAGCTGGTGGGAGAGAGGAAGGGAGGAAGGGGAAGTAGTATGATTTATTTTTTCTCATTTGTTTTTGACCAACTGCACTTATTTGTGGTATATGAACATTTGGCACCTAACAGGTAGGCTCAAACTACCAAGAGACTGCTACCTAGTTTTTTATTTTATTTTATTTCACAGCTTTTTTACCAAATATGTCTGTAGATGACCATTTGATGCATGTGTAGTAAGCATTTTCTTTTTTGATAAGTATTAGTCTACAAATGTGGAATTTGGAAAGTTTCAGAGTGAATTATTGTTTTATGTTATATTGGGTTCACTATGTGCTGCAGACCAGGAACACATCTACTGCATAAGGTGAGGGAGAACTGTAAAAATTAACTACAAATGCAAAATGTGCAGTGGTGGAAAAATGTCTGGGTTGGTGCCTGCTCATTCATATCTTAATTTTTTCTCTGAAGAGTATTCAAAAAAGTACATTCACCTACCAGATCAACACTAGCATTTTTTCCTATCTCCAAAAATCTGAGACATTAAGCTTTTACAAGAACATTTCTTTTATCTTAATACAGTTATAATTAATGACATATTATCTTATGACAAATATCGTGCTCTACAATAAATTTTTATTTCCAGTTATATAAATTTAAGTACTTTTCTTTTAAAATAGAAAAACATGAAAGTTTTAAAGGATAGTGATAAATATTTAGCATTTCAATAAATTACTTATGATACTTTCAATTCACCACAGCAATTTTTTTAAGCATTAGATCCAAATATTGCCACATTTTTAATTTTATATACAGTACCATTATTAAATATATTTTAAACTTGAACGAATTCTATAATTAATTAATGAAAGGAATGGGTTTCAATGCTCAGGCTATATTATCATTACTATTATTATCTTTATATTTATTATCTTTTTTTTTTTTTTTTTTTTCAACAAGTTGGTCGTCTCCCAACTTGTATTATTATTAATATGTATTAATGGGAAAGCTCTCAACCTGTAGGGATCATACAGCATATGAGCAATGAGAAGTAATCACATGTGATCCAGGGATTGAAAAGGTAGCCCCAATTCCTTAGATTAAAAGCCCTTCACCAGTATCAAGGCATCCACCTTAATATATACATGCTCTCAATTCCTTGGGAGCCACAGATAATAAAAATAGAAAGAATAAAAAGCAAAGGATTGAGTGGAATCAATGCTATGGAAAAAACACTGCTTTATGCCACAAGTTCATCTTAATTTTTGCATCAACCTGATTTGTTTATTTTTGACATTATCTTGAAATATTTTTACAATACTGTTACTGGTGTAGAGTGATAACGCAGTCTGAGGTGTTGCCCAATAATTTTTTTCACATGTGGTACTGGAAATTCCTTCATGAAGATTTTTCATGAATAAGTACACATTTTCCCTAAAATTTTCAACAAGCATCAAAGATTTTTTTAATATTTCCAAACTGTTTCCAAGCTTTGATCTTCCCAATTCCTTTCATAAATACATTAATTTTTCCTCTCTGTAAAAACTGTTCTCTGGGGTATCTAAATTATAATTCAAATGGCATAAATTTCTCATTCCCCAAAAAGTTCACAGAAAAATTCTGAACTGAAATTCTAAGCTTTTGCTCTTATTTGGAAAATTTATATTATTATTTTTACTACACTCATATTAAAAGACATTCTCTAAAATCAAATATGTCATACATTGCTGCTGGAAAAGTTAGAATTCTGTAAAATGTTAAAAATAAAAAATCCAGAAAACATTTTAAGTATCTTGTTAAAAAAAATTCATTTATATATTAAAATCCAAATTAAGATTAGGAATTTTAGTCAAAATCTTAATTTGTATGAATTTCGTAGATCATTCTGAATTTGAAATTATAATTTCCAGATTTGAGAGAATTCCGAACAAGGAAAATTACTGTGAAGTATTTTGTCAGGGGAGAAAACCTTCTTATCATTTAGTGCAACCAATGTCTTATTTTTTAAGAGTGTCTAACACTACTGCCAATTTATGATACTTCAATGCAGTATGCAGTTATGTGCAAACATGTTTGATGTGAGTTGAAAGGCCTAAAATGGTGTATGTGACATGGATATAGATACTGTACTGTAACAATATTCTGTTGATGCTTACACGGCTAATTTTGCTGTCAGCCTGTAACATAAATATATATGAGCTGCAACAGTTGGTATATGAGGTAGGGCAAAGGATATTCACTGTATATCTGTCTTAATTATAAACTTTTTCCTGACATTACAGACTTCAGTCGGGAATCCTTAAATATCACTTGAGGTCAGCTTAGCAAATATTTATACACTGTACTTAAAAAATTTAAGAGTGACTTACTGGAAATAAATATTCAGTTGACTATCATCAATATAGTTCAACATAAAAGCTGCAAGAATAAGAAATTACTCTAAATTTAAAAACACTGCCTAAATTTACATCATAAAATATTTGCATACGTAACAGATTCTTAAGTTTAACTACAAGAGCTAAGAGTTCCAAATTTATTAAGATGACTACACTAGACATACTTTAGCTGCTTAGACTATAAATAAGATACCTAGCTATATTTGTAAATATATGCTAAGATGAGCTCAAGGGTGGTCACTGCACATGACCCCTAATGGTCCTAACAGGTCTTCATGGCAGCTAGGTCTCCCTAACGTACCTCTTGGTATTCTCAAACAGTGAGTGGCTACGACGAAAAACAAAAACCTAGAGTTATACATGCAGGTATTGGTGTGACGCTCAGGGATTAACAGTCATAGAAAATACCAAGTTAACCACTTCATATATAGTTATCAATTTTATATCTATACAGAGGTGGTAAAGTCTACAACTGACAGCTATAATTTAACTTTGCATTTTCAAATTTAATGAAGACATGAGCCTTAATGAAATAGTATTCTAGGACTTGTAGTCACTGATTTCGTCACTTGTGTTAGGAATACACCATGCATTAAGTGACTAATGGGCTCTTCAAAACTGGGGTATGCCTAATCTATATAGTATATATATATGATGTACAATCTCCATTTTTCCTAATTCTTAATTTTATAGAAAAAACTACTTTGCCTTTATATTTATCTATCAGATTTGATGCATCAAAAAAGATCTTTGACAAAAAATCAATTATCAAATTAACATATAGAGCTCCTATATATTTTAAACTACACCCTAAAGCTATTTGGCTTTTAAATACACATTTTTATAATTCTGGCTACAGAACCACTAACACATTTATTTTTATGAGAAAATTATTTATTATATGCACAGAGTTATTACCCCAGTTACATGTGACATAAGTATAGACTTCGACTACATAGGACTAATATGCCTGGCCGTAATATTCTGATACCTGTTTTAATGACACCATGAGGCAATGTGTACCATATAAACAATACTTATTACAGAATAGGTGGACATTCAGAGAACTTAAGCAATATCTGACAGACTGATTTAAAAAAAGAACAAATTAGACATTTTTAAAAAATGATGGAAACTGCTGCATATATTATATATATTAAGTGAGGTTATTCAATGAATATATAGACTTGCTGTAATAAGAACTATATAAAGTAATCCTCAGATTTCCAATATTGCCGATAATTTATTTACTGTAATGTTTTGATCTGTATATTAACAATGATATTTTAAATTCTTATTCATCAATTTAAACTGAAATTTACTAAAATTTCAACTGGATTTAAAGTTCAAGTTTCAAAATCTTGCTCCTATGGGAACCTGAGAGGTGGTAGTAAAGGTCTTTAACATTTGAGCCAGTGGCACTCTTCATGGTTTCTATGCTGAAAGGCCTGCAGAAACACATTAAACATTTGTTGAATTATTATACATACTACTTTGGACATCACATACATCCAGCAGTTATCACTTGCTTATGCTTAGAGAAAAAAGATGACAATACAAAGCCTTGTTCATTTGGAGCCAGATAAAATCTGCTCTATAAAAAATTAAATAAGAAGCTTTTATTCTGCACTATAAAAAATTAAATAAGGAGCATTTTATTCTGCTCTACAAATAATTAAATAAGGAGAATTTTATTTAAAGTTACAGGTTTCTACACTTGTGACTGGTTTAGTATGCGAGTGAAAATTTTTTTAATTCTTGCAAAAAACTGCCCGTTGGATTTACAAACATTTTCTAAATATGCATCATATATACTTTACCTAGCTGCACTTTTGTGTTCTGCAGAACTCTTGGTAAAGTTTCACCAAAGTGCTACTATACATGTTTTAAAGTAAATTATATAATGCATATTCTCACCTAACGAATCAGATGTGCTCCTGAAAATCTTTTAGAACTTGAAAACATATTTTACTATAGACACCCACACCATAATCAGAGATGCCTTCCGAAACAATAATATTTTCTTTCTAATTTTCTTTATTTTCAACCCTGGCTGTCCTGTTTGCATCATATGCAAACAAGATTCATTTAAGCTTCTGGGAGGTATTTGGTAGTCATTTATATTGATGAGAAATAATAATGGGCTAAGGATAGGGTCCCTTTTTCTTTCCTACAATCACTCCTGTTCCTACCCTCGCATCATATTTCCACATCTTCAGTGTTGTAGTAATTATGATAAGAATGACTAGGTGTGGTATGGGAGGGAGAGTGGGAATGAGAGTAGCAGTTACCTGCACATGTGGTATTAGGATAAGATTTCTTCAGATTTTTAACCCAGAGGAGTTATCCACCTAGGATAACCCAATAAAATCAGTGTGTCATCAGGGACTGCCTGTCTTCTTTCCATTGGGGTTCTTTTAATCATGTCCCCAGGTTGCAACCTACAAACAAAAGTCAACTAACACCCAGGTACCTATTTTCTGGTAGGTGAACATAGACAGCAAGTGTAAAGAAACATGCCCAATGTTTCCACTCACGCTGAGGACTGAACCAGAGAGACTCAGTATGTAGCTGAGTGTGCTATCAACCAAGCCATGGGACATTCTGAGGGTTGTGGTGAGGGCAGCAGGTACCTGGGTGGATGGGTTGTGGTGAGGGCAGTAGGTACCTGGGTGGATGGGTTGTGGTGAGGGCAGCAGGTACCTGGGTGGATGGATTGTGGTGAAGGTAGTAGGTACCTGGGTTGGTGGGTTGTAGTAAGGGTAGCAGGTACCTAGGTGGGTGGGTTGTGGTGATGGCAGAGGTGCCTGGGTGGGTGGATTGTGGTGCTCTGCAATTTTGCCCTTTAATGTTCTAGGGTCCCATTAGAGGGCCAACATCTGGAAAGTTCCAGAGCTTAATCAGAACACATGAAATTGTTGATATTGCCTCTAGCCAGTAAAGAAATGCACTATCATTCTCAGGTAACCATTCAGAGAGCCCTACCTCTTTCCTAAGGAAAGTGAGTTGAGCTGTGTAGTAGTAGTAGCAGTGTAGTTCTAGACTTGGGAGAGTGGAGTTCCCAATTGCTTTTAAGTAGGGACGATGATTGGACTTGCCTTTAAATTATTATAATAAAAAAGAAGTGCTAAACCTACAAGGGTCACACAGCACAGCAGGGCAGGAAAAGATGCAGGGGTATTGGGCAGCAAGAGAGGGATGATTATTAGGGCATGGAATGCAGCAGGGCAGCATGAAAGTGGATAGTGCAGGGGTAGAAGGTAGCAAGAGATTGAGGTAGAAAGGGCTGTGAGGAGTGCTAGAGTTATCATCATCAGAGTTTGTGCAGTAAATCAGTTGCTGTCAAAAAGTCAATGAGAGTGTCTGGGTTAAAAGAGAGTCCATCAACAAGAAGGGAAGGTAAAGTAAGGGCAGTAGAGCGGTGATGACATTGGAGGTAAATTCTGCGTGCTCGTTGATAGAGTGGGCAGTCCAACAGAATATGGCTAACAGAAACTGGAACCTGACAATTCTCACAGAGTGGAACAGGGCACCTCTCCATCAGATACCAGTAAGATGAGTGTGGCCAATACGAAGACAGGAGAGAATAGTCTCCCAACCTCGACACTGATAAGAAGACGGCCAGAAACCTATATAGTGGACCCTCGACCAACGATATTAATCCGTTCCTGAGAGCTCATTGTTAGTCGAATTTATTGTTAGTCGAGTTAATTTTCCCCATAAGAAATAATGGAAATCAAATTAATCCGTTCCTGACACCCCAAAGTATTGAAAAAAAAATTTTACCACATGAAATATTAATTTTAATACACACAAACTGAAGAAGACATGTACAATTACATGACACTTACCTTTATTGAAGATCTGGTGATGATTGATGGGATGGGAGGAGGGGAGTGTGTGGATGGTGTTAGTGTTTAGAAGGGGAATCCCCTTCCATTAGGACTTGAGGTGTCAAGTCCTTTTCCAGGGTTACTTCTTCTTTTAATGCCACTAGGAACAGCTTGAGAGTCACTGGACCTCTGTCACACAACATATCTGTCCATAGAGCTCTGTATCTCCTGTTCCTTTACGATTTGTCTAAAATGGGCCACAACATTGTCATTGTAATAGTCACCAGCATGGCTTGCAATAGCTGTGTTAGGGTGATTTTCATCCATAAAGGTTTGCAGTTCAACCCACTTTGCACACATTTACTTAATCTTTGAAGTAGGCACAATGGATTCCATAACTGGCATAGGCGTCTCAGGGTTAGCCCCAAACCCTTCAAAATCTTTCTTAATTTCCATACTAATTCTCACCCTTTTTATCTCAGGGATGGCACAAGAAGCTTTCTTGAGGCCCATGGTGACTTATTTTGCATATGCAATCACTAAAAACGCTGTGATAATATGAAATGTTCCGATTGTATGTTTGGATGCAACCACGGTGGCTGGCTTGTAAACACTGCGCAGGCCACACGTGGACGCGTCTCGAACGGAACGAATTGCATTGGCCGAGTTTTTTAGCGCTAGTCGAGGCAAAATTTTTGCGTTAAAATGTATCGCTAGTCAGATTTAATGTTATACGATGCCATCATTGGTCGAGGGTCCACTGTACTTGGTTTAATAGAATGTGGTTTATTATAGAGCAGATCAGACAAATGTTGTTGCCAACAGGTGCGAAGGTGGGTAACATTTACAGCAAAATAGTCTGTGAATGGAACACCTCTATATGAAACTGGGAGGACATGTACTGCTGACTGTGCAGCAGTGTCTGCCTGTTCATTGCCCTGTATGTCAACAGGACTGAGGACCCAACAAAAAACATATGGCATAACCAAAGCTGGATACGAAGAATCAGGGGATGAGGTGTATCAAATTTTTGTATAGCCTGTAAAGCACTAAGGGAGTCAGAAACAATCACAAATGGTGACACAGGCATATATGCAATACAGATAATTGCTACAAGAATGGCATACAATTCAGCCGTAACAATGCTAGCCAGGGATAATAAATAACATTACACAACGCTGTCTGGAAATACTGCTGCGAATCCAACGCCATCAGAAGACTTGTAACCATAGGTGTACACTGTGATGGCATGAGAATGAGATCGGAAGTGATTAAGCAAAAGAGAGCAAGAAGCCACCGTAGGCAGTTGGGCTTTTGCTCATGGCAGTGGGAAAGAACAGACACGAACCGTCAGAACTTCCCAACGGGGTAGGGAAAAGTGAGATGCTACATGAACATAGAAAGGTTGTACCTGAAGTGAAGAGAAGACAAGAGCAAATGTAGGCGAAGAGAAAAGGAACAGAGTAAACAGGGGCAACAAACAAATAAAGAACATTTACTAATATCACTGACTATCCTATATGTGGAAGTATTGCGGAGGTCATGAGAGCGAATATAATATTGAAGGCAATGAGCATCATGGCAATTGGACAAGGATGGAATATTTGCCTCTGCACAGAGGCAAAAAGCACTGAGGCATAAACATAATCCCTGGTGATGGATGGGATTAAGGCTAGAGAGAGTTGCAGGAGAAGCCACCAAATATATCTGGTTGCCATAATCAAGTTTTGATAAAATTAGGACTGATGGTAGGCGAAGGAGAGTTCTACAATCAGCCCCCCATGAAAGATGAGTGAAGGTTTTAAGAAGGTTCAGCCGGCTATGACAAGTTGCCTTCTGAGAGGTAATGTGAAGTTTCCAGGATAACCTACAGTCAAACAGAAGGCCTAGAAACCTGACTGTATCACGTTCTGGGATACGCAAGCCATATAGGTACAATGGATGATCAGAGACGACAGAACGTCTAGTGAAAGTAATTTGGCGAGTATTAGTCCTAGAAAATTTAAACCTATGAGTAGTGGCCCAAGTGGAAACACAGTTGACCGCATGCTGGAGAGAAACTGCAATGAGGTAACAATCAGCGCCTGCACAAGCTATAGCGAAGTCATCAACATAAAGCGATGATCAAACACTTGATGGAAGAACAGAGGCCAGATCATTTATAGCAAGGAGAAAAAGTGTTGTCCTCAGAACACACCCCTGGGGGACATCTTCAGCTTGGAGAATGTCCGGGGAAAGCATATTATTAACCTGAACATGGAAATGTCTTTCAGTTAAAAAGTTCTTAAGGAAAAATGATAGATTGCCTCAGAGGCCTAAGGAGTGAGCCTTGGCCAAGATTATTATACCTCCAAGTAGTGTCTTATGCCTTCTCAAGGTCAAAATAGATGGCGATAACTGAGTAGTTATTGGCAAAGGCATTACGGACATATATATCTAAGCGTAGTAAGGTGTCAATAGTAGAGCGGCCCTTACGAAGTCATACTGACTAGTGGAGAGACTGTTGTGTGTCTCTAAATACCACATCAAACGTCTATTTACCAGACGTTCCACCACCTTGCAAACTGCACTGGTAAGAGCAATGGGATGATTGGGGTAGGCATCATGTCCTGTAGTACCTGGTTTGCAGAAAGGGAGAACAATGGCAGATTTCCACAGCTGGGAAAGAACTCCCTGTGACCAAATGAGATTAAAGAGTCGTAAGAGGATTGCAAGGTCTGACTGACATAACTGCTGTAGCATCCAAATATGAATGCCGTCAAGCTCAGCTGCCGATGATCGGCAAGCTGAGTGTGTTGCCTCCAGTTCCAGAAGATTAAAAGGCACATTATAAGATTCTTCTCTAACAGAAGAAAAGTTTAAGGACTAACTCTCTGACAGACTTTGAGGAATGAAACGAGGGGCATAGATGAAGCCCCTGAGAGATAAGGACAAGATGAATACCAATTCTGGTGGCAATGTCAAGAGGGTTTGCGATATCAACACTGGCAACCTGAAGAACAGGAGCCAGGTTGGGAGAGTATTTACCATTCAGTTTTCATACATTTTTCCAGACTGCACTCAGAGGAAGCAGAAGCAATGGTGGAAACAATCTCGCCGGCAAGTATGTTTAGCGTCAAGGATGACACGGCGAGCAACTGCTCACTTCTGTTTAAAATCAAGAAGTCTGTGGTTCTATTGTACCAGTACCTGCCCCACACAGCGCATTTTCAAACATACTGCCTGAGCACACACTGCTGAGAATGCCTGCCCAAGGTTTGGGGTACAGAATGTGAAGCTGCAGCTAAAACTGAGGTCTAGAAGAGGTGTAAAAGCTCATCAATGGAGGACAAAGAAGGAACCTCACTATAAGCAGTTAGATGCAAGTAAAGGTCCCAATTTGCTCGGGCAAATTGCCAGCGTGGGCTACGAGGAGGTGGTAAACATGAAGAAGAAGGAATGATTGGAAAATGATCGCTGTCATGCAAATCCAGGAGGACAAACCAGGTGAAGTCTAGTACAGTGGAGGAAGAGTAGACAGAGAGATTGATGCAAGAGAGAATTAGTATGAGGATCAAAATGGGTGGGAGAACCTGTATTTAAATCATGGAGAGGAGATAAGCGAGAAAAGCACCCAACTGAATGCCGCAGGAGTCATGGCGAAACCCCCCAGAGGAAATGGTGGGCATTAAAATTGCCAGGTAACAGAAGTGGTGGCGGTAAGGAAGAAACCAGAAAAGAAACATCTAGGATAGATAAGGCCCAAGGAGGAGAGAGATACGAAGAACAGACTGCATACCACTTATTTGTACTTCGCTGCAGTGCAATGCAGTGAAGTGCAAACAGAGCTGATGGCATGGAATACTGGTGTGTATAAGAAGTGCTCTTTCATTAAAGGTTCCACTGGGAAAAGGATCCGATGAATATAATAAATCATAGACCAAGATGAGATGGATAACAGCGAAGCATAATTTTGGTTCTTGTAAACAAACACAAACAGGGGAAAACTGGGAGAGCAATAACTGGAGCTCACATTGGTTACCTCTGAGGCCACGGATATTCCACTGTAAATAAGCCATGATTAGTGAAGAGAAAGATACAAGAAATCTGAAGGTAGAGGTATCTATGGACTAGTAGGGTTAGAAAAATCCACATGTGGAGGTAGTGGAAAACTTTTAAGCAGCAAAGGACTTGGACGCTGCTAAGAAAGGAGTCGTGCAGATGGAGAAGAGTGAAGAGAGAGAACAGGAGGTGGATCAGTGTCTATCAGTGATCTAGTCTGCTCAATATATTCGGAGATAGCTTCAAGTGTTTCAGAGGACAAGGACATTGTATGTGGGACAATATTGGAGATGGAAGGAGGAGGGTGAGTAGAGACTGGGGAGACGATGGACTGTACCAAAATAAGGGGTGATGAAAGGGAAGAGGGAACTAGAGAAGTAGCTTGGGAGAGAACAGGAGAGGCAGTAACTTGGGAGGGGACAGAAGAGGAAGAAACTTGGGAGGGGACAGGGAAAGAAGGTACTGTACGAAGAGCAGGATGAACCTTCACACTCGTAACAGAGCCAGTTAAAGGTGAAGAACCGGGTACAGAGACCGGGAAGGAAAAATGAGCAGGTTGCAGAAGGGAAGGAGGGGTGAAAGGAGATTTTAACAATGGGGATGTTTTGGACTTTGGAGAAGGAGAGGGGCGATGGGGAGTAGGTGTTGTACGAGGTCTCATAGAGACACAAACTTGTGAGCGAGATGAGGAAAAGGTAAGAAAAGCATGAGGTAGAAACCTCCGAGTCCAGGACAGCAAAAGAATTAGAGATGGGTAACTGTGCAAGAGGTAACCACAGAGGAAGCTGCAGAAGTTGGGACCCCAGAGGAGGGGGGACATTTAGTAATTTGAGAATAAGAAATAGGGAAAGTTTTCCTTGGAGGCGTAGATGAGAGACTGCCATAGCATATGGGAGGCCTCCTGCCTCTTTGAGACAACGGATTTCATGCTCATTTAAGTAAACTTGACAATGGCGAGAATAAGATAGGTGAGCCTCACGACAGTTAAGGCAAGAGGGAGGTAGACCACAAGACATGGGCATTCGGTGACGGACCTGCAATATTTTGCCGGATGACCAAAATGCCAACAATTTCTACATTTTTGCGGTGTAAGGATCACCTTCTGAAATTGTAAATGGTGTTCTGCTATACATACAGAGGATGGAAGCTAATGGCAGTCAAAAGTTAAGCGAGCTACATTGCAAGGGTATCGTCTCTGCCTGCGGGCAGGGAGGACATGAGTGTCTACTTTGAGGACTAGGAGGTCTTGGAGTTCTAGCTGTTCCAGAATGTCATCACCACATGTCTGGAAATTCTGTTGGACAATGGTATGGGGCAGAATGACAGTACCACTACAAGAATTGAGGGAATGAAGTTTTTCAATAGTTACAGGAATAGTATCGATAGTTGTAAGGAGAGAAAGATCGTGAGCTTGGTTAGCATTCTGGATAGTGATGATGCGTGTACCGCTCTTGAGAGCATGAAAGGATATATCTCTACCAACATGGTGTAGGAACATCTTGCCAATACTATGGTCGGAAAGATAGGTTGTTCTTCAACTCTATACATCCTTGGTTAGGCCTCATTTAGATTATGCTGCACAGTTTTGGTCACCATATTACAGAATGGATATAAATTCTCTGGAAAATGTACAAAGGAGGATGACAAAGTTGATCCCATGTATCAGAAACCTTCCCTATGAGGATAGACTAAGGGCCCTGAAACTGCACTCTCTAGAAAGACGTAGAATTAGGGGGGATATGATTGAGGTGTATAAATGGAAGACAGGAATAAATAAAGGGGATGTAAATAGTGTGCTGAAAATATCTAGCCTAGACAGGACTCGCAGCAATGGTTTTAAGTTGGAAAAATTCAGATTCAGGAAGGATATAGGAAAGTACTGGTTTGGTAATAGAGTTGTGGATGAGTGGAACAAACTCCCAAGTACCGTTATAGAGGCCAGAACGTTGTGTAGCTTTAAAAATAGGTTGGATAAATACATGAGTAGATGTGGGTGGGCGTGAGTTAGACCTGATAGCTTGTGCTACCAGGTCGGTTGCCGTGTTCCTCCCTTAAGTCAATGTGACCTGACCTGACTAGGTTGGGTGCATTGGCTTAAGCCGGTAGCAGACTTGGACCTGCCTCGCATGGGCCAGTAGGCCTTCTGCAGTATTCCTTCGTTCTTATGTTCTTAAGTAACATCAGGTAATGGTCTTGGGCTCTTAGGTGTGGGATCGGAGTTGTTCTGACGTGGGATGGGCAGGCGATCCGAAAATTACCTCACCATAGAGTGAGAAGCCAGAAGCATAGTCAAAGAAGAGCGGAGGTCAGATGTATCAAAAGAGTCAGTCGAAACCCCAGTACCTGGAGCAGGTGTCGAAATGGCACCAGCAGAAGGTACAGGGGCATTAGAAATGTCCAGAGTGGTTAAATAATGAGGCAGGGTCCGAACAGGGTGCGGTATCAGGAAGGGGCCCAGGGAAAGCAGGTTCATGGATTGGGAATTCCATAGTTAGGTCACTCCTTTCTTTTTGTATTTTAAGAAAAAAGGAAGGAAATAAAATAAAAAAAGAATAAAAAAGGAGGGAACATGGAGGAATAGCTCCTAGGAGGAATGAAAGGGCCGTAAATCTCCCTCCACGTCCAAGAGAACCTCAGCACTGCAAGCAGTGCAGATGCGACATGGAACCCATGCCATACCCTACCCTTCATACCAGTAAAACAGCACTCCGGGATAGCAACCTCACATCCACCAAGCTACCTCAGTGAACATGAGAGGGCGGCCAGACACCTGTCACAAAGCATACCTCCTTTGGCCACCACTCCCTAGAATCCAAAAGGTAGCCTCCAGAGATACACTCATCACCCGAAAGACACCCAGAGCCACCCCCTGGAAGACCAGAAAGGTATCGGGACATCCCCCAGGTGATCCAGATTCCATGGCAAACTACATCATCACCAAGGACCTCAACGGAATGAGATGGACCCCAGTACCCTTCCCGCTACCTAGGAACTAGAGTGTGGGAAGAATCCCAAAGGCTGAAAACAGGAAGGGAATAGGGAAAGGATGGGGAAGAGGAGGAGGAAAGGGAAAAAGGGGGGATATGGAGGATGGGATAGAGAAGGGGGGATTGAGGGGTACTTAGGTTCAGTCTGAGGAAGGAGACCAAAAGGTCTAATTCCTCAGACCAAGAGCCTCTTCACTGTGCCAAGGAGCCCCCTTGAAGAGGACTTGCTTTCAAAAGTTCATTAAAAAAACTGAAAGTTACAGGAAAAGTCATAGGAATAAAATGGTCTTAGAGAGGGCCAACTGATAACATTCCAGAAGCACGTCTAAATCCCCCCTCACTATTTCAATGAAATAATGCTGAAGGTTGAAAGAGGCCACTAATATGTACAAGCAATATTCAAGTTTAGAGAGAACTGACTTTAAAGAGTATCATCATTAGTTTGGCAGCTCATTTTGAAGGTTCCAGTTGTCTAGACTATTATTTTCCTTGTGTTATAATAACATTGTGATTCTCAAACACACTATCTTCTGACATCATCACTGCCAAATTGAATTTATGCTCTATTGAATGATTTGAATTTATGTACTCCATTCTAGTTTTTATTTCTTCAAACTTTCCATAATGGGGTAACTGGAATTTGTCTTCATTGAACATTACATTGTTATTGGTGGCCCAGTATTATTATTATTATTATAATCAAAAAGAAGCGCTAAGCCACAAGGGCTATACAGCGCTGCAGGGTAGGGAAGGAAGCAAGGGAATTGGATGGCAGAAGGGAGGGGGGATGATCAGCAGGTTACAGAAAACAGCGGGGCAGGGGATAGTACGGGGGTAGAGGGTAGCAAGAGATACAAGTAGAAAGGGCTGAAAGTATCAGAATTTGTGAAGTAAGTCAGTCGTTGTCAAAAAGTCAATGAGAGAGTCCGGATGAAAGGTGGGTCCATCAGCGAGAAGGGAAGGTAAAGAGAGAGCAGCGGGGCGAAGACGACGACAGAGGTAAATTCTGCGTGCTCGTTGATAAAGTGGGCAGTCCAACAGAATGTGGCTGACTGATAATGGAGCTTGGCAATTCTCACAGAGAGGAGCAAGACGCCTCTCCATGAGATATTCATGAGTAAGACGAGTATGGCCAATGCGAAGACGGGAGAGAGTAGTCTCCCAACCTCGACACTGGTGATAAGAAGACGGCCAGTAACCTATACTCGGTTTAATAGACTGAAGTTTGTTGCCGAGCATAGTAGACCAACGTTGTTGCCAACGGGTGTGAAGGTGGGAAGATATTACAGCAAAATAGTCCGTACATGGAATACCTCTATAAGAAACTGGTAGGTCATGTACTGCTGACCGCGCAGCAGTGTCTGCCTGTTCATTGCCCTGTACGTCAACATGACCAGGGACCCAACAAAAAACAATATCTTTATGCTTAGTAAAGATGCGGCGTAGCCAAAGTTGGATACGGAGGACTAAGGGGTGAGGTGTATCAAATTTTTGTATAGCCTGTAAAGCACTAAGGGAGTCTGAGACAACCACAAATGATGACACAGGCATAGATGCAATACGGATAAGTGCTGTAAGGATGGCATATAATTCAGCAGTAAAAATACTAGCTGAAGATAGTAAATGCCCTTGTACGACGCTGTCCGGAAACACTGCTGCGAATCCTACGCCGTCAGAAGACTTAGAGCCATCTGTGTACACAGCAATGGCATGAGAATGAGAGTGAAAGTGGTCAAGAAAAAGAGAGCGGGAAGCGACCGTAGACAGTTGGGCTTTCGAGCAAGGGAGGGAGAAAGAACAGACTCGAACAGCTGGAACTTCCCAGGGGGGTAGGGAAAAGTGAGATGCTACATGTACATAGAAAGGTGGTAGTTGAAGAGAAGACAAGAGCGAATGAAGGCGAAGAGAGAAGGGACGGAGTAAGCAGGGGCGGCGAACAAATAAAGAATGTCTACTAATATCAGTGACCATTCTATAAATGGAAGGATTGCGGAGATCATGAGAGCGTACATAGTAGCGCAGGCAATGGGCATCACGGCGATCGGATAAGGATGGAACGTTCGCTTCTGCATAGAGGCTTTCGACAGGGGAAGAGCGAAAAGCACCAAGGCATAAACGTAATCCTTGGTGATGAATGGGGTTAAGGCTAGAGAGAGTAGCAGGAGATGCCGCTGAATAGATCTGGTCACCATAATCAAGTTTCGATAAAATAAGGGTGGAATGTAGGTGAAGGAGGGTTCGACGATCAGCTCCCCACGAAAGATGAGCAAGGGTTTTAAGAAGGTTCAGCCGGCTGTGACAAGTTGCCTTCAGAGAGGTAATGTGAGGTTTCCAGGATAACCTACGATCAAAGAGGAGGCCCAGAAACTTGACTGTATCACGTTCAGGGATACGTGAGCCATAGAGGTACAAAGGATGATCAGAGATGACAGAGTGTCTAGTGAAAGTGATTTGGTGGGTTTTAGTGCTGGAAAATTTAAACCCATGTGTGGTGGCCCAATTGGAAACACGGTCGACTGCATGCTGGAGAGAAACTGTAAGGAGGTGACAGTCAGCGCCTGCACAGGCAATAGCGAAGTCATCAACATAGAGTGATGACCAAATATTTGATGGAAGACTAGAGGCCAAATCATTAATAGCAAGGAGAAAAAGTGTTGTGCTCAGAACACATCCCTGGGGGACACCTTCAGCTTGGACAAAGTCCGGGGAGAGCACATTATTAACCCGAACACGGAAATGCCTGTCAGTTAAAAAGTTCTTAAGGAAGGATGGTAGATTGCCTCGAAGGCCTAAGGAGTGGGCTTGGGCTAAAATATTATACCTCCAAGTTGTGTCATATGCCTTCTCAAGGTCAAAAAATATGGCAATAACTGAGTGGTTATTCGCAAAGGCATTACGAACATACGTATCCAAGCGCAGTAAGGGGTCTATGGTAGAACGTCCCTTACGAAAGCCATATTGACGAGTGGAGAGACTGTTGTGTGTCTCTAAATACCACACTAAACGTCTATTTACTAGACGTTCCATTACTTTGCAAACTGCACTGGTAAGAGCAATGGGACGATAGTGGGAGGTTTCATGTCCCGTAGTGCCTGGTTTGCGGAAAGGGAGAACAATGGCGGATTTCCACAGCTGTGGAAGAACTCCTTGTGACCAAATAAGATTGTAAAGGCGTAATAGGACTGCAAGGGCTGACTGATGTAAATGTTGTAGCATACGAATATGAATGTCGTCGGGCCCAGCTGCCGATGATCGACAAGCTGAGAGTGTTGCCTCCAGTTCTTGAAGTGTAAAAGGCACATTATACTGTTCTTCTCTGAGAGAAGAAAAGTCCAAGGGTGCTAACTCTCTGGCAGACTTTGAGGAAAGAAATGAGGGGCATAGATGGAGTCCCTGAGAAATACGGACCAGATGATTGCCAATTTCATTGGCAACATCTAGTGGGTTTGCTATATCAACACCGGCAACCCGCAGAACAGGAGCCGGGTCAGGAGAATATTTACCACTCAGTTTTCGTACTTTTTTCCAGACTGCACTCATAGAGGAAGCAGAGGTGATGGTGGAGACATAATCTCGCCAGCAAGTGCGTTTAGCGTCACGGTTGACACGGCGAGCGATCGCACGCTTCTGTTTAAAATCAAGGAGTCGCTCTGTGGTTCTATTGTACCGGTACCTGCCCCATGCAGCGCGCTTCAAACGTACTGCACGAGCACAAGCAGGAGACCACCAAGGCACGCATTTCTGAGAATGCCTGCCCGAAGTTTGGGGTATAGAATGAGAAGCTGCGGTGAAAACGGAGGACGAGAAGAGGTGTAAAAGCTCATCGATGGAGGACGAAGAAGGAACCTCTTTAAAAACAGTCAGGTGTGAGTAAAGGTTCCAATTTGCCCGATTAAATTGCCAGCGTGGGGTGCGAAGAGGTGGCGAATATGAAGGGGAAGTAAGAATGATTGGGAAATGATCACTGTCATGTAAGTCCGGGAGAACAGACCAAGTAAAGTCTAATGCGGCGGAGGAAGAGCAAACTGAGAGATCGATGCAAGAGAGAGTATGAGTCCGAGGATCAAAATGGGTGTGAGTACCTGTATTTAAAACATGGAGGGGGTGGGTGGCAAGAAAAGCCTCTAACTGAATTCCACGGGAATCACAGTGAGACCCTCCCCAGAGGAAATGGTGGGCATTAAAATCACCAAGTAACAGAATCGGTGGCGGTAATGACGAAACAAGGAAGGCAAAATCCGGAATAGATAATGCCCGAGAAGGAGAGAGATATAAAGAACAGAGTGTATACCACCTATGTAAGTGGATACGGGCTGCTGTGTAATGCAGCGAAGTATGAATAAATAGCTGATGGTACGGAATATCAGTGCGGAGAAGAAGGGCACTTTCATTAAAGGTCCCATCAGGAAAAGGATCTGAAGAATACAATAAATTATAGCCTGAGATGTGAGAAATAACAGCAGAGTGTAATTTTGGTTCCTGTAAGCAAACACCAACAGGGGCAAACTGGGAGAGTAACATCTGAAGCTCACCCCGATTACCCCTGAGGCCGCGTATATTCCACTGTAAAAAGGCCATGATTGGCAATGATAAAGATACTTGAAATCCGCAGGTAAGGGTTCCTACGGACTAGAAGGGTTAGAAAAGTCCACATGCGGAGGCAGTGGAAAATGTTCAAGCAGCGAAGGAACGGTGCGCTGTGAAGAAAGGAGTTGCGCAGATGGAGCAGAGGAGAGAGAAAGAGCGGAAGGTGGATCAGTGTCCATTGATGGTTTGGTCTCTGCAATATATTCAGAGATTGCTTCAAGTGTTTCGGAATTCAGAGATGTCGTATGGGAGACAATATTGGGAATGGTAGGGGGAGGATGAGTAAAGATTGGAACTGTATTGGACTGTACCAAGGTAGGGGGGGGCGAAAGGGTGGAGGGAACTGGAGAAGCGTGGCAGGGGACAGAAGAGACAGGAACCTGGGAGGTGGCAGAAGAGGAAGAAACTTGGGAGGGAACAGGGGAGGAAGGTACATTACGAGGAGGAGGGTGAACCTCTGCACTTGTAACTGAGCCAGTGAGAGGGGAAGAACTAGGGACAGAGACAGGGAGGGTAAAATGAGGAGGTGGAAGATGGGTAGGAGGTGTTACCGGACCTTTTTTTGACTTTTGAGAAGTAGAGGGACGATTGGGAAGAGGTGTCGTACGAGGTCTCGTTGATACTGAGGCTTGTAAGAGAGAACTCGAAGAAGCGAGATTAGACTGAGGCGTTGAAGTAGGGACGTCTGAGCCGAGGACAGCAAAAGGATTAGATACAGGAGTGATTATGGGAGAGGTAACCACAGAGGTGGGTGTAGAAGATGGGATACCAGAAGTGGGGGGACGTTTTGAAACACGGGAATAAGAAACACGTGGGAGTCTCCCTTGGAGGCGGAGATGAGAAACTGCCATGGCATAAGGGAGACCTTCTGTCTCTTTGAGGTAACGGATTTCCCGCTCGTTTAAATAGACCTGACAACGGCGAGAGTACGAAGGGTGAGCCTCATGACAGTTAAGGCAAGAGGGAGATCGATTGCAAGACGTATTAGAATGGTCATCGGCACCACAGACTGGGCATTCGGCGATAGATCTGCAATATTTCGCTGGATGGCCAAATCGCCAGCAATTTCTACACTGTTGTGGTGTAGGGATCACCTTTCGAACTTGTAACCGATGTCCTGCTATATAAACGGAGGATGGGAGTTCTCGGCTGTCAAAAGTTAAACGAGCCACATTGCTAGGGTATCGTCTCCGCCCACGGGCAGGAAGAACGTAAGTGTCTACCTTGAGGATTGGGAGATCTTGGAGTTCCAGCTGTTCTAGAATGTCGGTGCCACATGTCTGGGAATTTTGTTGAACTATGGTATGGGGCAGAATAACGGTACCACTACAAGAATTGAGGGAATGATGTTTTTCAAGGGTGACAGGAACAGTATCTATATGGGAAAGACGAGAGAGCTCATGAGCCTGGGTAGCATTCTGTACGGTAATGATGCGCGTACCGCTCTTAAGAGCATGAAAAGAAATATCTTTACCAACATGGCGTAGGAGTGCCTTGCCAATACTATGGTCAGAAAGATAGGCAGTAGAGGAAGTTGGTCGTAAAGTGAAGAATTTAGTCCACTGTTCAGTCTGAAACTGAGCGTGGAAAGGTAGTGAAGGACGTGTCGATCGTTTCTGAGAAGAACGAGAAGGTGAAGGTGGAGAAGTATCATCAGCAGGTAATTGTCGTTGACGTTTAGGCGTGGGACCAGAGTTGGTCCGACGTGGAACGGGTCGGCGATTTGAAAATTGCCGCACCGTAGAGGGAGAGGCCGGAAGCATAGTCAGAGGAGAGCGAAGGTCTGATAAATCGAAGGAGTCAGTCGAGGCCTCAGTACCTGAAGCGGGTGAGGAAACAGCACCGGCAATAGGTACAGAGGCATGAGGAATGTCTGAAGAGTGGTCCAAAGACGAGGCGGGGTCAGAACGGGGTGCGGTATCAAGAAGGGGCCCGGGGGTACCAGGTTCATGGACTAGGGCTGCCATGGTTAGGTTACTTCTTTCTTTTTGTTTTTAAGAAAAAAAAAGAAAGAAGAAAAGAAAATAAAAATAAAAAAAAGAAAAAAAAAGGGGGGACCGGGGAGGGATAGTTCCTAGGAGGAATGAAAGGGCCAGAAATCTCCCTCCGCGCCCAAGAGGACTCGACACCGCTAGTAGCGCAGATGCAGCATGGAACCCGTGCCATACCCTACCCTTCATGCCAGTAAACCAG
This sequence comes from Cherax quadricarinatus, assembly GCF_038502225.1. NCBI lineage: Eukaryota > Metazoa > Arthropoda > Malacostraca > Decapoda > Parastacidae > Cherax > Cherax quadricarinatus. The sequence continues at coordinate 5,516,880 of NC_091300.1, read as the reverse complement.
CAATCTGGGATAGCAACCTCACATCTGCCGAGCTACCTCGGTGGACAAAAGAGAGGGCGGCCGGATATCCGCCACAAAGCATACCTCCTTCAGCCACCACCCCCGGAATCCGAAAGGTGGCTTCCAGAGATACACCCGTCGCCCAAAAGACACCCAAAGTTACTCCGGGATACCGGAGAGGGATCGGGACATCCCTAGGCAATCCAGATTCCACGGCAAACTACGCCACCGCCAAGAAACCTCAACGGAATGGGATGGACCCCGGTGTCCTTTCCCCTACCTAGGAACTAGCGCGCCTGTGGGAGAAATCACGAAGGCTAAAAAGAGGAAGGGCAAAAGGGAGGGGTGAGGAGGAGGAGGAGGAATGGAAAAAGGGGAGGATGGGGAGGATGGGATAGGGGAGGGGAGAATGGGGGGTAATTAGGTTCGGTCTGAGGAAGAAGACCGACAGGGCTAATTCCTCAGACCAAGAGCCTCTTCACCACGCCAAGGAGCCCCCCTTGAAGAGGGGTGGCCCAGTAGATTTGGCTGATATGAGCTTTGTGGCTTTTTGTATGTTCAGTGGATGCCACTCATGAAAATTCTTGTATTATCTGCAAATGATGAGAGTGCTATGATTTATGTTCCTGTCAAATATATGAAAAAGAGAATTGAGGAAAGTACTGTGCCTTGGGGAACAGAGCTTTCCACTGTGGCAGCTTCTGAATTCACTCTGGTTATTATTACACTCAGCTACATTTGTTAGGAAGTTAAATATCCATCTGCCTACTTTTCCAGTTATCCCTTTAGAATGCATAATGTGTTTTATTACACCATGGTTGCACTTGTCAAGTGCTTTTGTGAAGTCTGTATACACTACATCTGCATTCTATGTCTTTCAATGCACCCAAGACTGTTGATATGGTTTTTCAACTGAGAGTAGCAAGGGCAACATACTCTATACCTGGGTTGTGCAACTGTTGTGAATCCATGTGAATAACAAGCTTATTTCTTGGAACTCTTTCAAAGATTTTGATGATGAGGGATGTCAGTACAATCAATCTACAGTTTTTTTTGCAAACGCTTTACTGCCACCCCTGTGAATTGGGGATGTATCAGTGACTGGGATGACCCTGCAATGACTACTTTTTTTAATCTTTAAGTTGAGACAGTTTTCATATTATTTCTAAGCATTAATTTTATTAGCTTTTGTTTTTGCTAAAGCACTTTCTTTCAAATGCTCTTAAGAATAAAGTCAGTTCATATTTTCTTTTTTTTAACATGTCAGCCGTTTCCCACCGAGGCAGAGTAACCTAAAACGAAAGAAAAACCCAAAAAGAAAAAACTTTCATCATTCAACACTTTCACCATCACTCATACATAATCATTGTCTTTGCAGAGGCACTCAGATATGACAGTTTAGATATCCCTCCAAACTGCCAATATCCCAAACCCCTCCTTTAAAGTGCAGGCATTGTACTTCCCACTTCCAAGATTCAAGTCCGGCTAACCAGCTTTCCTGAATCCCATCACAAAATATTGACCTGTTCACACTCGAACAGCTCATCAGGTCCCAAAATCCATTCATCTCCATTAATTCCTATCTAACACACTCATGCATGCTTGCTGGAAGTCCAAGCTCCTCATCCACAAAACCTCCTTTATCCCCTCCTTCCAACCTTTTCGAGGATGATCCCCCTACCCTGCCTTCCTTCCCCTACAGATTTATATTCCCTCTAAACCACCTCAACAACCCCTCTAACTAATACTTTTAGTAACTCCACACCTCCTAATTTCCACATAATTTCTGCATAATATTTACACCACACATTGCCCTTAGACATGACATCTCCACTGCCTCCAGCCTCATTCTTGTTGCAGCATTGACAACCCATGCTTCACACCCATATAAAAGTGTTGGCACCGCTATACTCTTGTACATTCCTTTCTTTGCCTCCATGGATAACGTTTTTTTTGTCTCCACAAATACCTCAACGCACCACTCACCTTTTTTCATTCGTCAATTCTATGGTTAACCACATCCTTCATAAACCCATCCAGGAGGCCTGGTCACAGACCGGGCCGCGGGGGCGTTGACCCCTGGAACTCTCTCCAGGTAAACTCTCTCTCCAGGTAAACTGACAAGTCAACTCCCAAATATCTGAACACATTCACTTCTTCCATACTCCCTCCCTCCAATGTGATATCCAATTTTTTTTTATCTAAATCATTTGATACCCTCATCACCTAACTCTCATCTATGTTCACTTTCAACTTTACACACACTCCCAAACTCGTCCACTAACCTTTGCAACTTTTCTTTAGAATCTCCCAAAAGCACAGTACCATCAGCAAAATGTTACTGTGTCAACTCCCATTTTGTATCTGATTCCCCATAATTTAATCCCACACCTCTCCCAAACACCCTAGCATTTACTTCTTTTACAACCCCATCTATAAATAAATTAAACAACCATGGTGACATTACACTTTCCTGTCTAAGACCTACTTTTACCGGTAAGTAAACTCCCTCTTTCCTATAAACCTCAACCTGAGCCTCACTACCCTCATAAAAACTCTTTACAGCATTTAGTAACTTACTATCTATTCCTTGCACTTGCAACATCTGCCACATTGCTCCCCTATCCACTCTATCAAAGGCCTTTTCTAAATCCATAAATGCAATGATAATTCATAATTATCCTGCACTTAGAAGAGAAACCTTATGACATTTCAATCCATCCCATGCCATTGTTGAATCAGAGTTGACAGGGGTCCAGGACACATCGCAACACTGTCATAAGGTTTCTTTTGTAAATACAGGTTATGAATTGGAATGCCCTCTATTAACCCTCTGGGTTTAGCGATTTTCATGTATGTCCCTGTGGCAGCTAATCAAGATCATTTTTTTTTATTATATTACTGAACATGTATTTTATTTTGTTGAGATTTTTATGGGCACTGTATATTATTACAAACTTAAATTTAGGTTCTATAACTTACCTTGATCTATCAAAATAATTTGGGGCCATCTGAATATTTGTGATTTCTAAAAAATTCAAAGGCCAAGATGACTAAAACACAAGCAAATATTTGTACCCTGGGGAGGGAAGTACAGTGCCTTCATTACGAAGGAGAGGTGGCAATTTTGCAGTTCAGAGGGTCATTTGAATTGTGATGTTTTTGCACATTTGGAAAAACAGCCATTGAATGAATGATGGTGAATAGTTTCCTTGGGGGGAGGGGTTGAAGAGGGAGGTATAATCCTACTTTTTTAGGAGATGGCCAGCATTCAGAAAAAAATACAGATATATTTACACAGTTGTTTCATTCCTCTACCTAAAGGCGTCCAAAGTGATTAGTAAGTTAAATTAAAGACGTGTACATGCTCTTCCTGTAACACAAGGCCATGCAGGGAATTATGTTAAAGCTCAAGTGGTAAAGAAACACTTCACACACCTCTGGCACTCTCTGTTACAACAGTACCTTTTTTTTTAGATATGAAATAGCTTTTTATATCTTTTCATAAGGTTTATATTAAAATAGCAGAGCAGGGAAGTCTGGAGGCTTAATGACATTCAGATACATTACAAAAGTTTGATGATGGGAAAAACTACAGCTACCGTATTTCGCAGCTCATAAGACGTAGCTTATAAAACTTGTTTTAGTTTCAATGGCTCAGCATTGGACGTAACTGGGAGAGCTACAGCTCACCCCACACCCTAAACTCATAGCTCCCATCATTGACCTTCAGTTTATAGGAAGTAGGGTGTCTTTGGAGACTTTTATGGAAAAAAAAAACATGCGTTTAATAAGCCGCAAAATACAGTAATTCATTAGTTAACCCTTTGACTGTCACAACCCCCAATCCTGAGGCGTCTCCTGGTGTTGCAAAATTTAAAAAAAAAAAATATATTTTTTCTTATGAAATGATAGAGAATCTTTTCCCGATTGTAATGACACCAAAAAAAACGAAATTTGATGGAAAACTGATGGAATTATGCTCTCGCGAAGTTAGCAACCTCAGCGCTGTTTACAAATCGGCGATTTCGCCCACTTTGAGCCCTATTTTCAGCTAATTCCATTATTCCAGTCGCCCAAACTCATAGCTATTTCTTTAGAACTCTATTTTTTCTATCGGTTGAGTACAAGAAACTGCCCATTTACCGATTTCAACTACCTAATAATGTGGTCAGAAATTTGCAATTTGGCCAATTTAACGAAAATTAAAAAATATGACAATTTCAAAATAAGGTCCAGAATGAACAATGCAGACATTCCTGGCTCTAAAATAACATTTTCTTTGCTCATCAGTCATGTCTCCAGGCCCCTCTAATATTACTCTTGCTTTCTATTTTGAATTTTTATTCAAACAAAAAATAGAAGACTTACTATTATGCAGACTACTGTAATACTGTAATAATTGTATAAATAACATCAACCCATTCATGACTGCATATTAGAATGGCTAGTTGGACATTTATTGGACAATGGCATCATTTGTTTACTTTTGAACATTGGCAAAAATCAAACATTTCCCCAAATTTGAGCTCCATTTCTAGGTTCTTTTTATAGTAAAATCAATCAAAATCACCTCTATTTCTATAATATGTTTTCCATTCTATCACATGAGACCAAGAAAACGAAAATACAACAATAAATACTATACGAAAATAGACCACAAAGTTGGCATTTTAATTAAAAAAAAACAGTCGGAGTTTTTTTTTCTCATTATGCACTGCGTGCTCCAGATTTTTTTTTATATGGTGCACACTGACCACACAGACCCATTCTCTCACATGTGGGCCTACCAGCTTTCTCCTGCTTGATTTGAAGCCGCTAGAATTTATGAGTATATATACGTCAAACACTGTACCTCGTAAGACGTATATATACGGCCGCGACAGTCAAAGGGTTAATGAACATTAAAGTTATACTGTATAGCCTAGTAATGAATGTTACAGAGCAAATTCTGTGGTTATATGATAGTTATGTGTATATTTTTTAACGCTAAGAATAATTGCTTTCATGCTTGCCATCGCAAGTTCATTCTGTTGTGATCCTATTTGCTAATGGCAGGGAGATGGACTACGTGCGGCTAGCAGTAACAGCCTGGTTGATCAGGCCCTGATCCACTGGGAGACCTGGTCATGGACTGGGTCGGAGGGGCGTTGATCCCCGGAATACCCTCTAGGTAGGTAGATAACCTTAATTTTTAAAGGAGCGGACCGGTAAGCCCGCGAAAGGCCTCGGTCAGATTATCACTTGTCCTTTTTCCTGAGAGCCCTAACCTAACCTGTGTGTGTTAGACGTGATCAAGGTCCCAGGGCTGAAACATTGTCTAGTAAATATGTCCTATTTTATACCTTTGGGAAGGTTTGACTTTAGGACAGATGTGATAGATGCATTAATATACTTTAACCCTCCAGAAAGATTGGGGATTTGCACTAAAAGTGGGGAATGACTAGGTAGCTAGATGCATTGCTCAGTGTTTCAATTGTGGCAGCTGTGAGGTGTAAGGCTTAATGCCTAGGTTTCAGGACAGATAAACTCTGTTGTTTGAAAGGCGATGAAGTATGCTTCTGTGTATTTATGTGGCAGGTTCACAATGGGAAGCGGATGGAGTTTAGTGAAGCTGTCAGACCTAATATCCATTATTGTTGCTTGTATGTACATGTTCATGCATTATTTCTGTGTTATGTATAGTCAATCAACTCTGTACAATTTTTGAGGTCATTAGTCTTGATGCTTCTCCATGTCTGTCAGGTTTCAGTGTACCTATTCCTCCTGCCTTGTAATCTAAATGTTAAATGAAGATATTGTTTTATTGACATTCGTTTGTTTATCTTCTCGTTCCTGACGAAGTAATAACTATTATATCTTGAGGACTCTTGGACTGTGTTGAAGACTGCATGAACCTTAAATCATGACAACACCATTGTTGGAATGCTCACATTGTAAACAAGCCAAGAGCTCTTATCTCTCAAGCGTATCCTTTACTTTTATGGGCATTTCGCCATTGTATCTTGTGTTTGCATTACAGATTTGTTGCCTGCGTTCGCCAAGGTGACCCAGTCTGTAACAGTGACAAATATAGTCAGTCAGTGGTATGACATTCTTTGCTGTGCTTTGAGGCTTCTATTGGTGCTGTGCTGAGGCTTGTATTTGTACTGTGCTGTAAGACCAAGACAAGAATACAGGAATGAAGCTGAAGGGTTGCATTAGGGATGTTTATGAAAAAAAAAACTGAATAAGCTACAGAAGATAATTTGAGAACATGTGGTAATATGATGTGATGATGATCAGTAATGATAATTAGTGCATTTAATTATCAATATGGTGAACTCCCACATATCTGGAAAAAGTGGAGTGGAACCACTCCTACTGAAGATAAATTCTCTCCGAGTAAGCTGTCTCCACTTTTTTCTTCCCCAATTTTGGGCAATGTTTTTGTTAGTTTAAAATACAAAATACAAGTATCAAAACCTTGTTGGTTTAACACATAATAAAAGAATTTGCTAGCACAAATGAGAGACTAACTAATTTTATAACATCAACCAATTTCCACCATAGTAGTGACTTAAAGAAGGAAAACCAACCAACCAACCTAATCCAACACACACACAATAAGGCTCTCACAGTCAGGAGAGAGTGGACTTAGTGGCAATCAGCAAAGAGGTGGGGGCCAGGAGCTGTGATTTTACCCCTGCACCCAAATAGATGAGTAGACTTCCTCTACACACACACACACTTCCCTTTACCTATCATTCCAGAATCCATAGATATCAATTCAAATTATTTGAGCTAAAACATTCCCACTCTATCTTTTAAAACATAAGCACTGTATTACCTACCTCCAGAACTCAAACCCAGCTAGCCAGTTTTTCTGAATCTCTTCCCAGACATTCCCTTGCTCACACTCCAAGAGTACATTAAATCCTAAAAATTCCTGCTCTACACTGTTACAAACTAACAGTCCCATATACCTGCAGGATGCTCAAAAACCTAAACACCCTCTTTCCAGCTTCCTTTTGGTCCACCTTTTGAAATACTGGGATTAAAAGATCTCAGTTCCATCAGGTATACCATTCATAATATCACACTATTTCCTAATTTCTTCGCATCTTACTCTCTGCATGTATTCCAACTGTTCCAATTTCCTCACCACTGCAACATTCATACCACACTAACATACCCACCATTAATATACCACACTATAACATACAACACCATAACATGCCTTACCTTACTCACACATACAGAGTACTCACAAACAAAAAGCAACACTAACCAATACATTTTCCTTTTTGCTCTCAGTGTTTAACTTTTTTTTGGTTTAGAAAGACACGTAAGCAAACACTATAACATATTTATTAGAAAACGTTTCGGTCCTGGGACCTTGATCACTTCTAACATACAGAGGTAGAAAGACATTATATATATAGGCGGAGAGTGATATGTGACGCACGTGACCTGAGGAATGTCATGAGAACATAAGAATGGAGGAACACTGTAGAAGGCCTACTGGCCCATGTGAGGCAGGTCCTTATCAAAACAACCCCTGCCTATGATGAGGACGGGTAGACGATGAAATCATGTGACTCCTGTGTTGTTGGGTTGGTGCTGCTTAAGTATCATGTATGCCATTGTTTTTGAAATTTTGTAGTTTCCAGTGTTGCGTTCTATAGTGTCGGTGATGGCGATTAGTGAGGCTTCTAGGCACCGTCGGCGTCTGAGGTCTGGTTCAGTGAGAACGAGTTGTGCCTCATTCCAGTTCATCAAATGCCCTGTGGAGTCTCTGTGGAGGACACAGGCATACCTTACATCGTCTCTGTTAGAGGCATTTCGATGCTCATTCAGGCGGACTGCAAGATCTCTGCCTGTCTCGCCTACATATTTCTTGGGACAGAACCCACAGGGGATAGTGTAGATGCCTGCTGTAGAAGTTAGAGGTGTGGGGCTGCGTTTCGTACAGCAGGCGTCTACACTATCCCCTGTGGGTTCTGTCCCAAGAAATATGTAGGCGAGACAGGCAGAGATCTTGCAGTCCGCCTGAATGAGCATCGAAATGCCTCTAACAGAGACGATGTAAGGTACGCCTGTGTCCTCCACAGAGACTCCACGGGGCATTTGATGAACTGGAATGAGGCACAACTCGTTCTCACTGAACCAGACCTCAGACGCCGACGGTGCCTAGAAGCCTCACTAATCGCCATCACCGACACTATAGAACGCAACACTGGAAACTACAAAATTTCAAAAACAATGGCATACATGATACTTAAGCAGCACCAACCCAACAACACAGGAGTCACATGATTTCATCGTCTACCCATCCTCATCATAGGCAGGGGTTGTTTTGATAAGGACCTGCCTCGCATGGGCCAGTAGGCCTTCTACAGTGTTCCTCCATTCTTATGTTCTTATGACATTCCTCAGGTCACGTGCGTCACATCTCACTCTCCGCCTATATATATAATATCTTTCTACCTCTGTATGTTAGAAGTGATCAAGGTCCCAGGACCGAAACGTTTTCTAATAAATATGTTATAGTGTTTGCTTACGTGTCTTTCTAAACCAACTTGTCGGTATTTATTACCAAGGTTTATACCAACTTTTTTTTGCATGAGCTCCTCAATGCTGGGCTAAAATGTGACCCCTGCCACTACTAACAGGTAAATACTCTATCTATTTTGTTTCCCTCATCCATTCTGTGATTTACTTTGTCTTTCATGGACAAGTCTGCCAAAACATCCACTTCCAAATAGCTAAATCACATCTTCCATACTGCTTCCTTCTAATCTTCCCCTGCCCAGATTACTTCTTAATCTCATTGCCTTGCTCTTTTCTGTTCTTGCTTTCAACTTTCTGCTTTTATACACCTCTCAAACTCATCCATCAACCTGTGCTACTTGTCTCAACGTAAAAAAAAAAAAAAAAAAAAAAAAAGTGCAACTGCAACAGCTCCCCTTATGTATCTGATTCACTTCTTTAAAGTTCAAACATCTTCCCAGCACCACATTTACTTCTTTTACAACCTCACATCTGTGTGATTCACAGAAATGTATTTTATAAAATTTGATTTTTAATTTTATAGTAGTGAGTTAACTGTAGCAGTAAGGCTGCTTCAGTGTAAACATGGTAATAAGCCAACGGTAATTTGCTGCTCATGCTTGCCATTCTGAAATGTGTATATTTGATAGTTTATTACTTGGGTAGCACTGAAAATGGGTTGGGCAAATATTCTGTTAGTGGGATGGATTTGTGAAGGACCTGCCCAGTACAGGCCAATAGGCCTACTGCAGTGTTCCTCCTTTATGTTATTTATTTTATTAACGCTTCGGCCGTTTCCCACCAAGGCATCTTATCTTATGTTATTATGTTCTTATATATCTCATTTACAATGTGAAGGCTAAGAAATGTGACCTGGAAATATAGTAGCCCCTTGTATAATACATTTCAAATATGCTTCTCTTGTGTCTATAGCATTTCATGTCCTTGGCAATGCAGACCCAGAAGAAAAAAAAATTATTACAAATGTTATTCAAGCTTCATGCTAAGCATCGTGGCCAACTCATGGATCAAGGTCTATCAGCATTTTCGGGCTTACCACCACCCTCACTTGTCATTCCATGTCAACTGTGGCATCCACAAGGCTCGGTAGCAATGCTCAAAGTGAGAAGGTATCAGCTAAGCAAAGATCTGATGCTATAGAATAAAATGAAATGTTAATTAACCAAGTCATAAAATTCATACGAGTGAGGAAGCTATATAAGCGATTACATTTTGTTGCTAATGTTAGTGATGCCACAGTATGGATGCACATGAGGTCTATCTAGCTGAATAAGATGGAGTTAAGAGAACACATGAGTTGCACTTAGTAGCACCAGGATTTGGAAGCACTCATTCCTTCAACACAGAGCAGTAAGGAGATCTCAAACAAGTGCAAATTTAGTGCTGGGTAATTTGAAAATTTTAAGAAGAGAAACAACCTGCACAGTGTAAAATTTTATGGTAAGGATGCATATGCCAATTATGAGATTATGAAGCTGCTGATTACTACTACTCTGCTGAATTTGCTTGTGGTATTCAGAACAATTATTACAAACCCTGACCAAATGTCCCATGATGATGACACCCAATTATTTTAGAGGTGGATGATACGAAAAACCTACAAGCAGGAAAATGCTGCCCCGGGCCTCAAGGCCACCAAAAACCATATCATAAGCAGAAGTCTTTGCTTGGTGATCCAACAAGGCATTAATAATTGTTGTCATTCACAGACTGGTTCACACACATCTTTGTGCAACAAGTAAGAAAATAACTTTGCATTTAATGGTCTCAAGCCTGACAAAACCCCTTGTAATCCTGCTACAATGTTGCACAATGTGAGAGTAATGAGGTCCTCTTCATATCATCAAGCCTAACCTATTTAATATACCTCCCTCCCTACTACTGCACCAGAAGTACTGTGAGAAAGCTTATCTAGGTATTCAAAAGAAAAAAGGGGTCAAGAAGTTTTCCTGAGAATTCAGCATTATCTACACAAAAGTCATCATGAGATAAGGTGAACCATTCTACTATACATGCTGGGTGGTGAGATTTATGGCATTTTGTTGTCAATGATTTCAAGATTTTTTTATAATAAGGAGGGGAGAATTACTGTAGAACTGGCAACAAGTGTGGGCAGTAAGATCATCAGAAACATGGAAGACACCTGTAGGAACTTCCAATTTAAGCCATGTTGTATGAAGAAGTAGTGCTTTGGGTAAAAGTAATGACACCTATCAAACTAGTAATGGTCTCAGAATTGATCACTCTTGCATTGTGAAAAGCTGCTTACACTAGCACTTCCATCCCTATTCTCTTCTTTTTTTTTTCAACAAGTTAATGGCTCTGGGGATCACTGCCTCATACAACCTGATCTTAGATCAGGACTTCTAAATTGGAAAGCAAATATTACAGAATTATCATTTTATGTCAACTGGATGTCTACATCAGGAATGTACCTGTAATGTGTAATTTTGAGCTACCTCTTTTTAAGTTTTAAGTGTAATTATTGGTAATAATGCTTACAATAGTTCAATGGATACATGTAACTTAATGAGACATTTATTAAGGCAATATTTCCCTCACCAGCACAAGATACTTCATGATACCACCACCAGTCCACCAATATCCACTGCCACCATTCATCCACTGCCACACAACTTTCTTCAGCCACTCTCCCACTAGCAAATATTACCTGCATGGATAGGTGCTGAGCTAGCATTAAACAACTTGCAACATAAATTAATAAAAATAGAGATTAAGATTTTTTCAAATATTGGCATTTTCCTCCTGAGATGATGAGAGCATGTGAATGGGCAAGAAGACAATAACAAACTAACGTGGACCAGGCCAGCTGCTCCTCTTACAAAGGAATTATGACAACTGATAGGTTCTGGATGAAGCCTGGACCAGACAAACTTGCGATTAAGAGGACTTTATCAACTTTATCGATAGTATGACCGGACCTGGCAGTTGTGCAATACAGTGGATTTGGTCCACTGCACTGCTATTCTTTACTGGACACCCCAATAAATATACATGTTGAGCCTTTGTCCAGCCAGGTTTTTTGTATGTTTTAGCTCATATGCACTTAAAAAAAAAAGGCACAAGTGATACAATGTTAAAAACATTTGAACATTTCATTCAGCACTTGGGAGAAATGAATATCCTATTAATCTGCAAAAGGATTTTGGTACTATTGATCACAATACTCTTCTATTAACCCTTAAACTGTCCAAATGTAGATCTAAGTTTTCACTGCCAACACACTGAATATTTAAAAAAAAAAAAACATTAAAGAGGGCAATTTTCTGTGTGTAATAAAAAAAAAAATAGGCTCAGTACTTGCCAAGATATAAGGCTGCAAAGTTGGCACTGGATGCTCACCTGGGAGCAACATGGTGTACTGCTGCTTGCAGAAGTGTTGCCAATATACCTTTTTTTCTCATTTTTATTTTAATTTACATATTTTTATGTTCTGATAATTACGATTTATAGTAGTTCTTGTGATTTCATAGCCAATCTTTGTTCTGACACTAATATTAGGTACTGAAATAGTACTCAGACAGTCATAAACACACTGACAGGCGAACATTTTCAACTGACTTGGTCACATACTATTGCCTAGAAATATATACAAAGTATTTATAGGTCCCAACAATGTTTTAGACATGCTGGAGTATACAGTGAAACCTCAGTTTTTGTATGCCCTAGTTTGTATGTTAAACTATAGTTCTCTAAAAAATGTATTTTCTGTTAATATTTTTGGGTGCCTGGAATGGATTAATTGGATTTACATTATTTCTTATGGGAAATATTAACAAAAAATAGATTTTAGAGAGAATAACTATAGTTTTACATACAAACTAGGGCATGCAAAAACCTAGCTTCTACTGCATATGAAACTCCTTGAAGCACAGTGTAAGACAAGTGTTACTCCACTTTTAACAGTGCAGCAGTGGAGTGACATTTGACGATCAAGCACTGCTCCAGGGATCAGTGGCTTTGTTTTCACTGTCACACATAAAACATGTCTTTCTATCTGTCTAGATCTGTCTGATTATCTGTCTTTCTGTCTGCCTGTGTGTCTCTGTCTTCCTGTCTCTCTCTGGTTGTCTCTGTCTGTCTCTCTCTCTGTCTCAGAGAGCCACTCATGAACCAACAGGTATTACACACTATGCAAAGTCATAATGCCTGATTCCTGATCAAGTGAAAATGTGTATTACTTGCCAGTCATGCTTATTATACCTTATATCTACAAGCACAGTATACCACTTTGCCTGGATTTTTTTGGGTTATCCTAGGTAATTTACACTATGTATGATAACTGTACTTGTGTGTACCTGTGAGACAGAGAGAGAGACGGAGACAGAGATAGACAGATACAGACGGAGAGACAGCCAAAGTCAATCAGCCAGCCAGCCAACCACCCAGCCAGTCAGCTGACCAGCCAGCCAGCCGGCCACCCAGCCAGCCAGGTGGCCTGCCGAATACATATTATACATTCCAGAATTATTTCTTACCTTAGGGCTTAGGTTCTAGGACATTCTGGCAAGACAACACCACCAGTGGTATCAAAATTGAAAGGATATTCCACATGGGTTATTATCAAGGTTTCTGATATTTCCTCAACCAGTTGTGGCCACATCTATCTCAAAGCCACTAAACTCAGGGTCAACATCACTTTCCTCTTAAAAGGGGAGTGTTAATACGACATGACATCAGTGAATCGCTAGTGCTTACCACACTGTTTGCTGTAGCTGGCACTCAGTTGAACTGGTGCTTCCACAAGGTACTAAGTGGTCCCAGATTTTTTTTAATACTGCGCATACCAAGTGTTAAGACTCATTCTATACTGACCAGGCATCTCAGGCCAATTGTGCCAAACTTGGAGGCAGGAAAAATAAAACGTTGATCTACATTTGGAGCGCTAGCGGTAACAACGTAGATCTATGTTTGGACAGTTTAAGGGTTAAATCATATTGTGCTTAATCACTATGAACTCAAAGGATACACATATACTGTACCTTATTTTTTGTCATATCTCAGTAACAGACAACAGCATATAGCCATAAATGACACCTTGTCTAGTACCTTACCACTGAATTTAGGTGTTCCCCAAGTTAGCATTCTGGGTCCTCTTCTTTCCTTCATTTACATTAATGGCCTACCTAATGCCACCCAACATCTGAAAACTGTACTCTTTCAATCAATCAATCAATCAAGTTTATTCTCTATAATGATTACAATGCGGGGTTTACTGATTTTGGATATTGTGTGGTTTACATGTTATAAAATACTAATTACAGAGGGGGCCACTAGGACACCTAGCATGGCTAGGCATTCCGGCCAGACTTAGATTAATTCTTAACTCTAAATTATTACAAATTATGGAGCAAGTTAGTATTATGGCTAAGTGACTAAATTATAGTTTGTGAGTTTAGCAATGTAAATGCTTTTGTTTTGGCACAATACATAGTTTCTATACTGGAGTATCACAGGCAAACTTATGACTAGTTAGGATTCATTATTTTAAGATTAAGATTCGTATTTCTGTGTTTATAGTCAAATGGGTGAGTGAGTGAGTGTAAGTGTGAACCACCAGGTGGTTTTCATGTAGTTAGTTGACGGAGTGTATCAGGGAGATAAGATGTTTTCTAACGGTAGTTTTGAAGGTGATGAACGTGTCTGTAGTTCTAGAGTTTTCAGGTAGGGTGTTCTAGATTTTAGGGCCCTTGACATACATTGAATTTTTGTAAAGGTTTAGTCGGACATGGGGAATGTCATAGAGATGTTTGTGTCTGGTATTATGCCTGTGGGTCCTGTCACAACTATCAAGAAAGTGCTTTAGGTCAAGGTTAATATTGGAATTTAAGGTCCTGTAGATGTAGATTGCACAGCAGTAAGTGTGGATGTTCTGAACAGGGAGTAAGTTTAAATCTATGAAGAGTGGAGGGATGTGTTGCCAGGGATAGGATTTAGTGATTATTCTTACTGTGGCTTTTTGTTGGGTTATTATTGGCTTTAGGTGTGTTGCTGCAGTTGATCCCCAAGCACAAATAGCATAGGCGAGGTATGGATAAATGAGTGAATGGTATAGTGTGAGAAGGGCATTTTGCAGCACGTAGTATCGTATCTTGGAGAGGATCCCAACCGTTTTGGATACTTTTTTTGTTATGTGTTGGATATGGGTGCTGAAATTCAGATTGTTGTCAAGGTATAGGCCTAGGAATTTGCCCTCATTATGTCTGGCAATTAGAGTGTTGTCGATCTTAATGTTAAGTTGCGCAACACCTGCTCTGCTACCAAACATAATATAGTAGGTTTTGTCAGTGTTAAGTTTATTGGCTGTCATCCAAGTCGATATTTTGAGCAGCTCCTCGTTAACAATGGTGTTGAGGGTGGCAAGATTAGGGTGAGAGATGACATAAGGCGTGTCGTCAGCAAAGAGAATGGGTTTCAGGTGTTGGGATACGTTTAGAAGATCACTGATGTAAATGAGGAAGAGCAGGGGACCAAGGACACTTCCCTGCAGAACTCCAGTATCAAGTGGTTGCGTTGATGATGCTGTGTCTTTAATGGTGACATACTGATACCTATTAGTAAGGTAGGATTTGAAATATGCAAGTGCATGGCCTCTTATACCATAATGATCAAGTTTGTGGAGTAGGATGCCGTGGTCTACTGTGTCAAAAGCTTTTCTTAGGTCAATAAAGATTCCTAGCGGATATTCCTTGTTTTCCAATGCTGTGTAAAGCAGATCTAGCATTTCTACAATTGCATCATTAGTGCTTTTATTTTTCCTGAATCCAAACTGGCAGGGGTTGAGTATGTTTTGTGCTGTTATAAATGAATATAGTCTCCTGTGCACGAGTTTCTCGAAGATTTTGAATAGCAATGGTAAGTTTGAGATTGGCCTATAGCTGTTTACATCTGTAGGGTCACCACCTTTATGTATTGGTGTAACCCTTGCTGTCTTGAGTAGTGTCTTCAAAGTGCTAGTTTCTAGTGACTTGTTAAAAAGTAATGTAATAGCATACGAAATGACATGGGCCGCTCGCTTGAACAATAATGGTGGGACATGAGACAGATTCCCTGAGTTATTTTTAAGTGACTTTATAATCTCAGTGACTTCCGTGAGCTCAGTTGGTACAAGATAAAAGGAATTTGGGAAATTCCCATCTAGGTAGTCCCTGACACGGGCGTTGGTACGTGGGATTTTACTGGCGAGATTAGATCCTATGGTTGAGAAGTCGTTTATCTTGTTAGCTGTATCAGTGTGATGCAGTGGTGTTTCATTAGGTTTAGTTAGGACAATATTTTTTTTTTTTTCAGTTTGTGGGTCCCCAGAATCTGGGATAACATGACATTTATATCAGGCCTAGAGCCTTTGACAGCAAGCACCCTAACTAATGATGAACCAAAACTAAAAAAGGTCAACAAATATGCGACTACCAATAAACTCACAATTATGCGGACCCTTGGTTTTTGCGAGTCTCAGTTTTCGTGAATTTTGGTTATTGGCAACTTTTTTTGTCAAAATACAGCCTTGGTTTTCGTGATTTCCCTTGGATTTCAGCAGTTGTACAGTATGTGTCCCAGTGGCCCCGCACACACAAAGCCTCCCACAGACGCATTCAAGAGTCAGTCTGGCATTGTTTCTCAGTGAGTGAGCATCACCCCCCACATTCATATGAAACAGTTCGTAATAATCCATTGTTTTTGTGCTTGCAACTGCTAAATAAGCCACCATGGGCCCAAAGAAAGCTCTTAGTGCCAGCCCTTTGGTAAATAAGGTTGTGGAATGTATTGTGGCATTGGGGATTTCCATGGGGTTGGATGTGGAAGAGTTGGTGAAGGACCACAGTGAAGAGCTAGCCACTGAAGAGCTGCAAGAGCTTCATCTGCAACAACAATAGACCACAGCTGAGGAAATTGCTTCAGAGGAGGAGGAAGAGAGAGAGGAGAAGGTGCCTTCTTCTATGATTAAGGATATTTGTGCAAAGTGGAATGAGGTGCAAACTTTTGTGGAGGAACATCACCCCAACAAAGCTGTTGTAGGCCGTGTCTGCGACAAGTTCAATGACAACGCCTTGTCCCATTTTAGGCAAAGCTTAAAGAGATGCCAGAAACAGAGCTCTCTAGAACAATTTTTTGAGCGACAAGGGTCCAGTGATTCTCAAGCTGGTCCTAGTGCCATTAAAAAACAAAGAAGGGAAGTAACCCCAGATAAGGACTCGGTACCTAAAATCTTTATGGAAGGGGATTCCCCTTCCAAACAATAGTAACTTCTCCCTCTCCCCTCCTCCCGTCTTCCATACACCAAGAGTCTTCAATAAAGGTAAGTGTGATGCTATTATTGCTTTATATTGATTTGTCATTCTTTTTTGTATGTATATCTATATTTAATCTCCAAAAAAAAATTTTTTTGTTAATACTTTTGGGTGTCTTCCATGGGAAAGTGGAACAGAATTCTTCCTCCGTAAGCCATGCGTGTCGTAAAAGGCGGCTAAAATGCCAGGAGCAAGGGACTAGTAACTCCTTCTCCTGAATATATTACTAAATTTAAAAAGAGAAACTTTCATTTTTCTTTTTGGGCCACCCTGCCTCGGTGGGATACGGTCGGTTTGTTGAAAGAAGACTTTTTTGGTGTCTGGAACAGATTAATTGGATTTACATTATTTTTTATGGGGAAAATGGTTTTGAGTTTTGTGAATTTTGGTTTTCAGCAGACTCTCTGGAATGGATTAATCACGAAAACCAAGGGTCCACTGTACTATTAAAAAAAGTTCTATATAATAACTAGGACTCAACCATGTCTTTAACCCTTTGACTGTCGAAGGGCCAAATCCTGAAGTTGCTTCTGGTGTCGCAAAATATTCGAAAAAAAAAAAAAATTATTTTTTCTTATGAAATGATAGAGAATCTTTTCCCGATTGTAAAGACACCAAAAAAACGAAATTTGATGGAAAACTGACAGAATTACGCTCTCGCGAAGTTAGCGACTTCGGCGATATTTAAAAATCGGCAATTTCGCCCACTTTGAGCCCTATTTTCGGCTAATTCCGTTATTCCAGTCAACCAAACTCATAACTATTTCTTCAGAACTCTATTTTTTCTATCGATTGAGTACAAGAAACTGCCCATTTACCGATTTCAACTACCCAATAACATGGTCAGAAATTTGCAATTTGGCCAATTTCACGAAAATTAAAAAATACGACAATTTCAAAATAAGGTCCAGAATGAACAATGCAGACATTCCTGGCTCTAAAATAACATTTTCTTTGCTCATCAGTCATGTCTCCAGGTCCCTGTGATATTACTCTTGCTTTTTATTTTGAAATTTTATTCAAACAAAAAATAGAAGATTTACTGTTATGCAGACTACTGCAATACTGTAATAATTGTAAAAATTACATCAACCCATTCATGACTGCGTATTAGAATGGCTATTTGGACATTTATTGGACAATGACATCATTTGTTCACTTTTGAACATCGGCAAAAATCAAACATTTCCTGTACTTTGTGCTCCATTTCCAGGTTCTTTTTATAGTAAAATTAATCAAAATCACCTCCATTTCTATAATATAGTTTCAATTCTATCAAATGAGACCAAGAAAACGAGAATACAACCACAAATACTATACGAAAATAGACCACAAAGTCGGCATTTTAATTAAAAAAAACGGTCGGAGTTTTTTTTTTCTCATTATGCACTGCGTGCTCCAGGATTTTTTTTATGTGGTGCACACTGACCACACAGACCCATTCTCTCACATGTGGGCCTACTAGCTTTCTCCTGCCTGATTTGAAGCCGCTAGAATTTATGAGTATATATACGTCAAACACGGTACCTCGCAAACGTATATATACGGCCGCGACAGTCAAAGGGTTAATAAGACAGAATCAATAAAACTGAAAAAAAAAAAATGAAAAATTCCTAGGTCTAACTGTGGACAACAGACTGAAACTTAATGTTCATACCTAACACACACCAACAAAAGTATCTAAGACTGTAGGATTACCCTCTAAAACTTGCTGTTGTGTTCTGCAACTCATACTACTATTAACACTTTACTTTTCTCCTCATACCTTATACTGTACATGGAATCTGTGCCTGGGTTTTCCAGGTTAACTTCACCTAAATGATAAATACTGGAAAGCATTTACTTTACCATGTATTAACACTACAGGAAGTGTCTTAGCTAGTTACTTATAAGTTATTATTAAGACAATGTTATTTATAAGATTGCAGGTGTGAACCAGGTATCAGAATTTGATATTCAGCCTGCCACTTTCAACTTATTTCAGTATTCTAAGAGCCAGACTTCGTAATGATGGGCCTGGTTTTTGTACTGTAATGTTTTTACCACCTAACTTTGAATGGTATAGTTTGTGAACATAGCTTAAAAGGGTGCCTCACAAGCTCTCTGCAGGTTAATCATAACACATCACATCCACCATTTCTATTAGACATCAGACTAAGAAGTCAAAGCTGGCAAAATGCCAGGTAAGAAATGCTTGTGTATTTTAGGTTCTTAATTGTGAAATAATAAAAAAAAATCAGTATCAGAGCTCTAATTTTACCAAAAGTTAAAAACAGTTTTCAGCAATGTATATACTGATGTATAAAAATTGACTTCAAATCCCATTCCAAGTAAAATGCTGTCTGCATTAAAAATTTATGTGGAGTTTCCTTTCCTGTATGTAAGATGTTTTATAAGGGCCTACTTTAAGTAATCCCAATGGTATCCTTAATAACCAATATATCTGTGCAACATAACAATGCCTTTGTAACAAAAGTAACCTAATAGTGCACAGCGTATCTACTGAATATGTTTTCAGTTCATTTACAGCTATCATGCTTTAAAAAAAAAATCTTTTGATATGACACAAGCAGCAGTTTCAATCACCAGCAAATATGGCATATCAATTGCCTCTAGAGAAGCAATAATCAGAATAATAAGGCCCAAGCAACTAACACCACTGACAATGCAACACACTGTCAGATGGTTCAAGATTAACTTCCTAATGTAGGCAATATTTATAGCAAAGATAAAATGAAAACTCATACCTTCAGGGATATTGTGCGTAACAGTAAACGTCTTGCCAGTGTCTAGAGGAACAGTCCAATTTACTGGATCTGGACTTTTTACCATAACCTGGAAAAATTACAATAAAATTAGTATGCCCTACTGTCATAAAAATTAGATTTACAGTAGTTTCCATGTAAAATCAAATAAAGGCATACTTATCCATATCACAGTAAAAACATTTAAAAAATGAAACCTCTTTGGTGTGTCAGTGCAATTAATGCACATGAATTTACAAAGCTATCAGGAAATTATGCATTTCATAAATACACTAATTTTGTATTAGTTACATGGACTTGAATTTCAAATTAAAGAAGGAGCCAAAATACAAAGAGCTAAGAAGCAAATACATATTAAAGACTAAGGAAAATATTTTATTAAGGATGAAGGAGATACAGGTGATGCAAGACAGGGTGCAAAAATTTTAAACATGACAAGAAGATCAAGGCTAATAGAGGTTATAATTAAAGAATGGACGCACAAGAAAGGGAACTAGAAAAATTTTACGACAAAAATCATTTAAAGAAAGAAGAATAAAAATGCACTGCTTGTAGAGGATAGCTTTGTGTCTGATAGTGTCAAATAAAGAGATTTCCTCTGAATAAGAAAATAGGAATACGAATGGTGAAAAATACAAATAAAATGAGGTTTTATAACAAAACAGGAATGAGAAATTTTTTTTAAGACCTCAAAACACCTTTCATTGCCATCTTGATACACATCACATTTATTACAATTACAGATTATTGGTAATTTAACAATTAGTAACAATGTACAAAAACAATTATCAACAAAATAAAATACTAGTGTTGCACAAGTACTGTATAATGTATCAGTGTGAAATAATGCCAAATGGCTACTCTGCCCTTTTGGTTGGTACAACATTGAGTCTCTGGATCAGTTTTTTTTTTTTTTTTTTTTTTTTTTGTGGGGTGGGGGGGGGGGGTTATTTCTTTAAAAGAACTGCCCCTTTTTAGTGGGTTCCTCTCCTTGTTACTGATCATCTTTTTTTACTTTTGTTTTGGCAAGTCTCTGCCTTTGCATAGCTTAGTCGTATTGGGTCTTTAACAATATCAGGCATCATTGCTGATTTTTCTTTTAACACACTGGCCATCTTCACTGAGGCAGGGTGACCTGAAAAAGAAACACTTTCACCATCATTTACACTATCATTGTCTTGCCAGAGACATGCAGATACTAAAGATGGAGGCAAGTAATGTCTTTGTGGTATCACATGAAAGCTCTTCTGTTTCTTTCACAGTAGCCACTGCTAGTTATGGGCCACGCCATAGGGGCATTGAAATCTGGAACACCCACAAGGTATACTCCAGCATCAGGTCTTCCTTGACCTTGGCCAAAGGCGCAGTTTTTACTATCATCCACTCATTTTCTTTCTTTCTCAGTTTCTTTAATTCTTCTTCGGGGTGGCCCGGTGGCCTGGTGGCTAAAGCTCCCGCTTCACACACGGAGGGCCCGGGTTCGATTCCCGGCGGGTGGAAACATATCGACACGTTTCCTTACACCTGTTGTCCTGTTCACCTAGCAGCAAATAGGTACCTGGGTGTTAGTCGACTGGTGTGGGTCGCATCCTGGGGGACAAGATTAAGGACCCCAATGGAAATAAGTTAGACAGTCCTCGATGACGCACTGACTTTCTTGGGTTATCCTGGGTGGCTAACCCTCCGGGGTTAAAAATCCGAACGAAATCTTATCTTATCTTATCTTATCTTCATTCTGATTTGCTTTCACTTTTCTTTCCACCTAAAGCACAGTTGTTTCACTGTGTATTAATAACCAATAACTGATGGTTGGATCCATTTGCTTTTTGACCTGACAAGTGGTTGTTCTTGAATGTTGTCTACTAGAATTCTGATGAAATATGACTACAAACCATCTTCAATCATATAGGAAGCACTTGTTCAACTGAAACTAAAATTCCCAGGCAATCCTACTGTCTATAAACATGGATTTCAATGTACGTATTCCTATTGTAAATAACTGAACACAGGCTGTAGCTTAACTGCGCTACCTTAGCTAGCCAAATAATCTAAGCAGTGATAAAAGCATCATTATTGTTTATAGTTATGAGACTTTTGTTGCTACCACTGATCATTTATTATGTAGGAACTTTTGTTGGGAAGGTGCTGCTTTCTGAAGTAAACAGCTTGGTGTGACTATTGTAATTCATGTTTATGTTTGTCTTTCTTGACATACTGGAGAAGTTATGCCTTTCCTGAAGTTTCCTTTACATGTCTCTAAAATCAACAGTATTTGTAAAATATACATTTTCCTTAGCAGCATCATTGACTGAGCTTCTGTTCATTTGAATCAATATAAGAAAGTCAAGAAGTGTACAGTGGACCCCCGCATAGCGAACTTAATCCGTGCAAGAGGGCTGGTCGTTATGCGAAATGTTCGCTATGCGAATTAATTTTCCCCATAAGAAATAATGGAAATAAAATTAATCCGTGCAAGACACCCAAAAGTATGAAAAAAAATTTTTTTTACCACAAAAAAATGTTAATTTTAGTACACACAAACTGAAAAAGGCATGCACAATTACATGACACTTACTTTTATTGAAGATCTGGTGATGATTGATGGGATGGGAGGAGGGGAGAGAGAGTGTTAGTGTTTAGAAGGGGAATCCCCTTCCATTAGGACTTGAGGTAGCAAGTCCTTTTCCGGGGTTACTTCCCTTCTTCTTTTAATGCCACTAGGACCAGCTTCAGAGTCACTGGACCTCTGTCGCACAACAAATCTGTCCATAGAGCTCTGTACCTCCCGTTCCTTTACGATTTGTCTAAAATGGGCCATAACATTGTCATTGAAATAGTCACCAGCACGGCTTGCAACAGCTGTGTCAGGGTGATTTTCATCCATAAAGGTTTGCAGTTCAACCCACTGTGCACACATTTCCTTAATTTTTGAAGTAGGCACAATGGATTCCACAACTGGCATAGGCTTCTCAGGGTTAGCCCCAAACCCTTCAAAATCTTTCTTAATTTCCATACTAATTCTCACCCTTTTTACCACAGGGTTGGCACTAGAAGCTTTCTTGGGGCCCATGGTCACTTATTTTCCAGAAACAGCACCGAAAACACTGTAATAATACGAAATATTCCGAGTGTATGCTTGAATGTTACCGCGGAGGCTGGCTGGTAAACAATGGACGCGTCTCGGACGAAGGTCGCTGAGCGGGTTTTTGTCCACTATGCGGGGCAAAATTTTGGCGAACAAAGCGTTCGCTATGCGGATTGTTCGCTATGCAAGGCGTTCGCTATGCGGGGGTCCACTGTATTTGGTAGCAGCAGATGCTCCATGCTTTTTTCTAAAGTCGAAGTCACAAGTACAGTTGTCAAAATGTCATGATAGACAGATTTTTCTTGATTTTTATATCAGTGTATCAGAAGAATCAGCAAAAAATCTGATCAGAAGCAGAAAGCTAATCATTCACAATACCACGGAGGACTACCAGAGTTCAAATTCACAGCATATTAAATAACATGCTCAACTACTACCATGCATGTTAAATTGCACGTTCAAAGGTTAATAACTAATAATTTTCTAAGAATATACAGACTAAACAATAACGCATTGTATACACAAAAGAAAAAATATAACTGGGAAAATAAATGTACAGTACATACAATGATTATATACAATATCTAAAGAAAACTTCTCAGTTGAACTACATTACTTTGCAAACCTCAACTCTTCACTACAAAAGAACAGAATAGTGTAAAAGTCCCGAGAAAACATACCCATTTACCAACCTGATCAGGCGACTTGACCCGAGTTGGCTCAGGTGGGGTTTTTACCACAGGTTCGTACTTCTCTGGGTCAAATCGAGGTTCTGGGGTAGATTTTCTTGCAGTTGATTCTTTAACAGCTTCCACAGGTTCCTTAGAACCATCCTTTGGTGCAAGATCCTTCATGATATCTTTAGGCCCATCTTTGGGTAAGATTTCCTTTTCTTTATCCTTTTTGGAGTCAGTTTCTTCACCTGTTGAGATATTATATATATTATGCCTTATCCCCAAAAAAGGATGCATTTCCCAAGAACTTTAAGGTGACTGCAATGCAGTTATATCTATGCAATCCTTCTAGTTTGTTGACAGACTAACGTGCAAGTCTCATCCACTGAAAGTACTATATCATTCTTGGTATAAAAATGCACAATTTATGCTATATTTCTCACTGTATTAACAAAAACTGAGATCATTTTAATAAGTTTTGCATTTACATGAAAATGAAGTACATTCCAATACAAAAAAGGTATGCTAAAATAAAATACAGATATTATTAAGAAAGTTAAGAGAGTACAAACCTTCACCAATATATCAAACATAAAAAATAATAAAACAGCATAAAGTACAAGTAAATAAACATAAAGGAATGCTCAAATAAACAAAAGAAATGCAATAAAATGATAGTGTAATGCTCAGAAAGAATAGTAGAGTACAGTCATGTTTAACATAACAAACCAAGGCCACTCACCCAGATAGGACAATAATTAGAGGCACAAACAAATATGATTGTGTGAGTTTGAGTGTGTGCATGTTGTGTGTTTTGTGTATATACTCACCGAGTTGTGTTTGCAGTGTGTGTGTGTGTGTGTGTGTGTGTGTGTGTGTGTGTGTGTGTGTGTGTGTGTGTGTGTGTGTGTGTGTGTGTGTGTGTGTGTGTGTGTGTGTGTGTGTGTGTATGTGTATGTGTATATATGTGTATGTGTATATATGTGTATGTGTATATATGTGTATGTGTATATATGTGTATGTGTACATGTGTGTGTACATGTGTGTGTATGTATGTACATGTGTGTATGTGTATGTATGTTTGTGCAAGTCCATGTACTTTTGTGTGTATGTACTTGCATGTGCATGTGTGCATGAGTCTACAACATAAAGTACCATGTGCAAACTAAGTTTCCAATTACCACATTTCCATCTTACTAGAGAATTGTTCATAAATTATTTGTTGCACTAATTTCACAGTAGAGCACAATTCATCTTAAAGGTTTCAAAACATGGGACTGCATTCATATGAAGCTTTAACATCATTACAATCAAATCATCCATTAACAAATACACGCGAACTGAAGGAATATGAAGACAACCACACAATAACAGTTATTAGTTACTGTTTCAATTGAAAATTACATTAAAAAAAAAACATTTAAGAATTTAGAGGATGCCTGTAGCTACCCAAAGAATAGGATTGCATTCTCTGATCTTGCCAGGGTTGAGGGAAATAAAAAAAAATAAAAGCTCTGCTCAGATGAATAGCTTCAACTTCATACAGAAAAATACAATAGTAAGGAATGCATATGTTCCAACTACTGCACATATGACATTACTTTTTTTATGAATCCACAGCTTCAGCTATGAAAGTGAATAAAATCTAATCAGAAAAATATGAAATACTGAATAAATTATACCAGGCATTTAATCAGTTCATATGTAATGCCTAAGATTTCATTTCATACTTTTATTTTAATTTGACTGAAAATACATGTATGAGTAGTCCCACATCCATGTCTATCACATATGTAATGGCTAGGATTTCATTTCATACTTTTATTTTAATTTAACTCAAAATCTGAGCAGTCCCACATCCATGTCTATCACAGTGTGTAGTAGTTAGTACAACAGAACTTTACAATTCATATCACTTTTTATAGTGTAATACTTTAATATATTGTACAGTACTAATAAATACTAAAGAAATTTCCCTATACCCTCTGGCAAGGAGCAAAACTAAACGAAGGTAGGGAAAAAATACATGGAAGGCAAAGTAGACAATAAACCAACACACTTGCTAGCATGGGTCTCTACTCACTACAGGACACTCTTTAATCCGACCCTCGTTTATCCGAAACATTTCTATATCTGGCAGTTCAGGCAATTTGTATACAGGTTTCCCTTGCTTTACGCAGTTTTGCTTTACAAGAATTTGCATTTATAGGATGGCCCCAATTTTTATCAGTAATTTGCTACATGTATTATAAATTCACTTATTTTTGTGATCACTCCAGCACACCACCACTTGGTTCTTTAACTATCTGCAAATATCACTCAAAACTCATTTATATTGATATTTACAAGAAAAAATAAGAGACAGAAAATGAATTAGGGTGCAGAAAATCCAATGAGTATATTTTGAAGGAAATCCTCTGGCTGTTTTTTAATTTAATTCTTGGGTTTCAAGTCAAAACAAAATGGGGGCGCAGCCAGATGAAGTTCAATAGAGCAGATGTGAAGTTGAGACTAGGGGTGGAGAAGAAGAGAAAGAAGAAAAGAAAGATATATTCACAAGTTCATAAGTTCTGTGCCTTAATTCAGACAGAAACAGGTTGGTTAGTTGGTGTTGGAAGGTAAAAGGGAAAAAAGGTTTAAATGGGAGAAATTTTTTTGGACCAAATTCATTTCTTGTGGAATGTGGTCATTTGATGTCTACTGGGTATGCTCATAATATTTTTGGAAGAGGTCAATAAATGTGAAATTTCATTTCTCAATTCTGACACTATGTTAACTGTACAGAAGGAATAACACTTTTTTTTCTCATTTAATTGTGGACCAAATTAATCTCTTTTTTCTATAGGACTGTATGGTGCATATGTATGGAAAATTCATATTCATTTGGTAAACATGTATCAAGAAATGTGGAATTTGTAGTCTTGGTACTTATCCCTATGTTTTACATGTTATACTGGGTTCACTTTATGTGCCAGTGGCCTGGAACTCATCTATCGCATAAAGCGAGGGATACCTGTAGTAGATAATGATCTATTAGCTTAAGAATAAGTAAGATTCAGGGCTTCTCCTCTCACATCATGCACTCTATTTATTTGCTTCAGTCTTGTTCTATGGTGTGTTTGTATTGGAAAAATCCTACAGAAGACGAACGTGGTAATCGGATTAACGAAGTGCGGCAGTAAGGATGAACAAAAAATTGCTTTCCCACCAACTCTACTTACTAAGTGGCATTTTTTCAATCCTACTTACTAATATGTTTTTTCTCCACTTTGCTCTTGTCCTCACCCTTCTTAGGCGAAGCAGTGGGGTCATGAGGCTTAGCTTTAGTGGCTTTCTTAGGCTCTCTACCCTCATCATGGGAGGAGGGGCGGTGGGGCAAAGCGTCTGTACCCTTGCGACGAGCACTAGTGGAGAGGGACGCTAGAAAAAGAGCATCGTGCCTATGTAATGGACCTGGCAAGCTGCTGGGTGGTGGTTTGTGGTAAGGGGTAGAAGCAGCATTATATAAAATGTCTGCCAGTTTGTCTTATCAGATGGCTAAAAAATGTGGCATCATGCCTGTGCAATTCTGTTAGGGCGTTTGATGAACGGAATTTCCAAAAATCAAATGCTTGTATCAAGTTTTTTACCAGTAGCTTCAGAATTATAAACAAACAAATAAATGCACAAATAAACCAAATTATGAAGCTGTGCAGAAATGAGATATGTGCATGTAGAAGTTGAATAAGTTTACAGGGTACAGTATTTAAAGAAACAGCTGCTGTGTTTACTGCTACATATACTTACAATTTCTGTCTCGAGCAAATGCTCAATACTCCTTATAACTATGGTAAAAGAACTAAAATAACAATCATATGTACATCATAATGTCTCACTTTTATCAAATACAACAAAAACTTTACTTCATAATTTATATATTGTATTATTAAATATGAAATCAACTAAGTACAGTATAAAATATGAATGTAACTTATTTCTACTTAGCATACATGTTTCAATGCAATATTCACCATTACTATACTGTAAGTAGGTCGAGTCTTGTATGGCTTGAAAGTTATGTCATGTCTTTTTTTTTTTTTCACAATATTGATTTTACTATGCAATTTCTCACTCCATAAACCTCTTATAAAAATGTTGGATAAATGTAGCAACATTTTGTGATATATCTTAATTCTAATTGTAGCTGCCTTTTATTATCCTTCAACTTGTTAAATCTTCTAAACATCACGAGACACCCCAGCATTCTTTTCTATATATATTCCTTTGTACAAGTAAATAGCAAATGCTTAACTGAATTTTCTAATCAAACTGACATTCAAAATTTCTATCATTTAAATTTTGTATCTGGCACTTGAAAGGTGTGTGATTACAGCTAATACTTGAGTGTTTCATTTTATAGATGACATGTGTTATTCAGCTGTCAGTGAGTAAAAAAGAAATAACCCATGAAATATATATTTATTTGTTCATAATAAATTTGATTTCATGTGACTAATGTTAAAAAGAGGTATATGAAACTGAAGGTCAATGCTGTAATACAACTCAAAATACATAATGCTTGAACTTCTTTGGTTAATATTTATACTATTACTGTACTG
This sequence comes from Cherax quadricarinatus, assembly GCF_038502225.1. NCBI lineage: Eukaryota > Metazoa > Arthropoda > Malacostraca > Decapoda > Parastacidae > Cherax > Cherax quadricarinatus. The sequence continues at coordinate 5,488,896 of NC_091300.1, read as the reverse complement.
TTTCTATTTTCTGTGGGGAGGAAGATGTTTTGGATTATAAGGATACCAATAAACTAGTATTAGAGTATTAATTAACAACCTTGGTCTCATGTTCCTCAATTTGTGTCATTCATGACTTGCCCCCTTAAAGTTTGCAATACTACATACGAGGAGGAATTTCAGGAAAAAGGCCAGTAATATTAGTCTTTTACACTTGAGTGATGCTAATGCAAAAGAGCCGTCAAAGCTTTAAGCTCTATGTTTCTGATTAGTTTCAACTTAAATTCAATAAAAATGCCTGAAAATGCCGAAGACTTGGGAGCAAAGTTAAAAATAATTTTCGGAGAAACTGTTCAAGGTGATATGGATGCTCTTCCTACAGCTATTGCCAGTTACCCAAATCAAAAAAGAGAGACCACACAAAGTAGAGCTGCCCATGCTGCCAACAGCAAAATGTATTACAGAAGCACAACACTGAATGGTATAGGCCAAGTTAAATCTTTCATGATGCTGAAATAGGAGATAGTAATTTAAGAAGGAACTAGAGTGAGAATCTGCAGATAATCATCAAGGAAGTTAAAATTTATTAGAAAGGATATACTATATTTTTACAGACTGTATTTTATTTTAGTAACCAAATTCAACATACTGACTTTTTTTTTAAATCTGATTGGAATAAAATACACAATTAAAACTTCTGAAAATTTAAGAAAAGACTAGCGACCCTACCCTACGAAAGCAACTGATACTGCAAACTAATAGATCGTCTTATACACAGTATCTGCCTAAACTGCAATGAGACATTGTAAGAAATTTCTTTACCACTACAGAAATGATACTACTAAATCTTATTTTTAGTCAGCTGGTATATGGCAAAGTTTTGTTATCACTTGGCAAAACATCCCAAATTTCTTAAGAAGAAAAACTATTAGCAGTACAAGTCATTCTCATCTAAAAAATAAAACCTTATTTTGCCTATGAAAACATTCACTTGCAAAGTATAAGAAAATTTAGCTTTCACTCTTACCCTTTCTGATGATACTGTAGAGCATATTATACTGCATATTTTCATACCGGTATTTATTCCATTTTGGAAACATGGTGTGTTGGTTTTCAATAGATTTTTGTATATTTACATGTTAATTATTATTACTGTATTATTATGAATTATAATAATAATAATCAAGGTAAGTGCCAAACCTAAAAGGGTTTAGCACTTACCTTGAAGAAAAATATGCATACTTTCTTTTTCTTGCATTTTTATTTTGTTTTGATTTCAAATACAGAATAATATGAATTACTGAAAATAATTCATGTTTGGTGGGGTCCTCTAGAGTTTCACCAAGTGTTTCAATGTTATGGTACACTGCCCTTGGCCCCCAAGGAGTTTGAGTTAGTGGGATTTGATTGTATACTTTAATAAACATTTTTATAAGCTGTTCACTTTCCAGAGTGCCTTCTTCCTCATTATATACAAACACTAGCACAAAAGATATTTACTCATGATGCTAAAAGACAGAAGAAATAAAGAATTTGATTATTCAAGAAAATAATGTAGCTAGAATTTAAAAGGTACAACAGCAAGAGCAATATGATTTACAGCTAGTGATGTGGAGACACAGGACCATGTCTTACCCTTGCCGTCTTTTTTAACTAGCGTACAACAAATAAATATCTTGTACCATGTAGCACAGACCATTTAACTGTCTTATGCAGAGGTTATCTCAATTTTTCTCACCATTGCCTGTTATTCCTTTAATATTATTTTTCATTAAAATTATTTAATCCTCTACAAAATTTTGCTTTTGTAAATTATTTATTAATTTAAAACCTCCCTCCTTCAACAGCCTTTCTTCCAATACAATATTACTGTACATCAATTTCATTGAATTGGATCTCTAGTGTACCTTGCTTCCTTTGGTTACTTCTGGCTCTTACTCAATGGAGTGACTACAAAGAATTTCATCTGTTTAGTATGTCACTCTTATTACATTAAGGAACATTTATATTTGTCAAGGAATTTCACTAATAAACTATGCTTTATAAGTCCACTTTTCTTAATTAAATCATCCTTAACATTTACTCACTCTATTCTACCTACATCATAAAAATTTGAGGATATTATACACAGCTGTTTTAATGTACTCAAGAATATGAAGCACATATACTACTATAACTCTTTTTCAAACACCTTCATTTTCATTACCATATTCTTATTTCACAACCATGTAAATCAAATACTTTATATCCAATTTATATAAACAGATAAAACACTTTGTGAAGCACTACATGTTTACCTACATTCAAAATAATTTATACTGTACTTAGATTACTGTAGGTCATTACCATTTACCAGCAGGCCATTTGTTATCTAGTTATAAGGAGTGTAATTATTTAGTTGCAAAGAAATGTTTACAAAACTTTCTACACAGAGCCAAATATCCAGACAGTGCCTCTTCTACCAATCATATCAGAAGTCAAAGTTATATCGAGATTATTATTATTTTACAGCTAATTCTTCTCTCAAAATGCCAACATTTTTATTGTTCACATTAAAATATGTCATCTGATAAAAAAAAATTGTGGTAGAATGGACAACTGAAGAAATGGGAAGAAAAAATTACTGAAAAGTTAATGTCTCCTGGAATAGCACAAATATAATATGACTGTATATTTTTTGGGTGTTTTTGTAGCCCACAGATTGTCAGGTCCAAGAGGAAATTCTTAGCTAACTAGTTTGCAAGGTGAAAACCAACTGTTCACTTAAAAGAAAAAACGAAAATAATAAGAATCCCATATGTTCTATATTTCTAACCCAATTTGTTGCAACTAGATGCATAAGTTTGCATTTCTATATTTGATACTCTATGAAAGCTTAGGCTCTACATAACATTACTTCTAAATATTTGTAGCCAACCTCATTATCTAATACGGATGATCCTTCCATAGTCAGGCTTATTACTGGACATGTATATACAGTACTATATCTGCAATACTTAATATTAAATACATCTATCTAAATAATCCATCTTACACCAATCTCACCATTAAAACAGCTAGGAATAATGTCAACAAAATAACAAGTTATAGGCCTTACCAGCATGTACAAAAGATATGAGCTGGGCAAATTTTTGATAAAACAACAAAGTAAAACTGACAAAATCTCAGCTGACTATTTTGTGATCAGGGGATTTCAATACTTTATATGCATACCCAAGAATTCTCATAATTTGTGTAATTTACTCTAATTTGAAAACAAAAATATTACTCAAACCTGTCACAGAATTTTTGCAGAAGGCTCTTGTTCCCAAACTATAAAAATACTTTTAATTGAGATTTTAAATTCAAAGAAAATACCGTTCAATAATTTTGTAATACTATTTAAAGGAATTTAGACTTAATAATAGTTTCATATAAAAATTATACACACTAATATTTCTGAAATGTAATTTCAAACATAAAAAAATGCTTTTCATTATTTATACAGTTTTAAACTTTGTATAACTAATAAAAAGGATAGAAATTAGAATTTCTTCCACTCAGGAACTTTTGATTTTGAAGTAAAAATTATTACTGTAATTGCAAAAATTCAAAGTTTTGAAAACTTTTCTTTAGAAGCTAAAATAAGTTGATGACCATTTTAATACAGTAGTATTATTTGTTTAAAGAAAATTTATAAAAAGAAGAACAGTTCTTAAGTTATTTTACTGACAAAAGAATGTCCAAAGAAATTACATTTACAGAAGATAAGAAAATTAATAAAAATTGTTTTCAGTAAACAAACAAGATTTTTTTACCATTTTCAATGTTACATGATATAGAAAATGTTTCATATATAAAAGAGAACTTCACTACACACAATTCTTAATGCTAACTCATACTTCATGTACACCAACTATGTATCTAGATTCATAAGAATATAATTCAAGAATTGGATTAGACACTGATTTCATGAAAAACAATCAATCTTTTGACTTAATCAAAACCATATACAAATATCTATATAGTAACCTTTCTATATAGCAATGTTTGTATTTTATTTAAAAACTTCTGGCAAAATTCTCATACTCAATGTCTAGTGCCAAGTCTAATAACTTCAGTCTTTCAATGCAGCCATACACACACTTAAGGTGTAGAGAGCAAAGCAGCTGATTACACTGACCACACAGCCAAAAACACTGCAGTGTCAACATTTATTTCCAGGAATCATCTGTAGTATCTTCAAATTGACAGTCTTACCTTATAAAATATCTAGGCAGTGTAGGCAATTTTGAAAATTCTGACAATGACAAGATGATACTTACAAAATCTTTAGAATATGAATCTGATTTGACAATACCATTGGATTAGTGCAAAACTTTCCAATGACCAAGACCAATACAAAAGAAACTGGCATCACAAGTATGTTAGTTCTCTAACACGGATGAAAAACTAATAATTTAGCAGTACTTAAAGGTAATCACAAAATTCATCTGATGGTAAACAAGTTGTTTACTACGGAATTACCGTATGTCTTTGATAAATATGAGAAAATCGGTTAAAACAATAATGCTAAGATGACCCCTGGCAAACTATCAGAGGAACTGTTCCACATAAATGTCATTCTCACAGAAATGTCGCCAAAGGAAATAAATGTTAAGTAGCATGCTTAATCCATCAATTGAAAAAGATAAATATGTTCATGTTTTGAATATTATAGTAAGCTGACCATTAATTAAGACAGTAGTTACGTTCTTGAAAGTGGTGTCTAATAAAAAAAAAGTATAAAATGAACTAAAGAACATATGGGAAAAATAGGGCTATGTTCAGTGGATCCCCCCCCCTAAAAAAAAAAATGGCAAAAAAATTTATTTTAGTTCTCAAAACTGTAAAAAGAGAATTATAACATTGTAATTGTAGTTAGATGCCGTGATATGTTTAACCCTTTGACTGTTTTGGTCGTATATATACGTCTTATGAGCCAATGTGTTTGACGTATATATGCTCAAAAATTCTAGTGGCTTCAAATCAAGCAGGAGAAAGCTGGTAGGCCCATATGTGAGAGAATGGGTCTGTATGGTCAGTGTGCACCATATAAAAAAAATCCTGCAGCACAGTGCATGAGAAAAAAAAAAACTGACCATCTTTTTGGATTAAAATGCCGACTTCGAGGTGCTTTTTCGTATAGTATTTATGGGTGTATTCTCATTTTCTTGGTCTCAATTGATAGAATGGAAAACATATTATAGAAAGAGAGGTGATTTTGACTGGTTTTGCTATGAAAAGAACCTTAAAATGGAGCTCAAATTAGGGGAAATGTTTGTTTTTTGCTGATGTTCAAGAGTAAACAAATGATGGCATTGTCCAATAAATGTCCAACTAGCCATTCTAATATGCAGTCATGAATAATGAGTTGACATTATCTATATAATTATTACAATATTGCAGTAGACTGCGTAACAGTAAATCTTCTATTTTTTGTTTGAATAAAAATTCAAAATAGAAAGCAAGAGTAATATCAGAGGGGCCTGGAGATGTGACTGATGAACAAAGAAAATCTTATTTTAGAGCCAGGAATGTCTGCATTGTTCATTCTGAACCCTATTTTGAAATTGTCATATTTTTTAATTTTCGTGAAATTCGCCAAATTGCCAATTTCTGACCACGTTATTGGGTGGTTGAAATCGGTAAATGGGCAGTTTCTTGTACTCAATCGATAGAACAAATGGAGTTCTAAAGAAATAGCTATGAGTTTGGTCGACTGGAGCAATGGAATTAGCCGAAAATAGGGCTCAAAGTGGGAGAAATTGCCGATCCGCGAATATCGCCGAGGTCGCTAACTTCACGAGTGTAATTCCGTAAGTTTTCCATCAAACTTTGTACTTTTGGTGTCATTACCATCAGGAAAAGATTATCATTTCATAAGAAAAAATAATTTTTTTTTTTTTTTTCAAATATTTTGCGACACCAGGAGACACCTCAGAAATTGGGGTTGCAACAGTCAAAGGGTTAATATAATGCTTAAGGTTACAAAGGTAACATAAATATTTCTTACCTTAAATTCTCGTTACTGGTGTATGTCAAGGATTCTGAAAGGAGTGGGAAGGGATAGTGTGGCTTACTGGGCTGAGGTGGAAGGTTGTGGATTGTTAGCTGAGGTGGAAGGTTGTGGATCATCAGCTGAGGTGGAAGGTTGTGGATCGTTAGCTAAGGTGGATGGATGTGGCTCTGGCACTTATGTCAATGGTTGCACTGGAGTAGTGAGAAATTTTGTAATGTGCCTCTGGTCTCTTATACCCTGCAGTACTTAATATAGCTGATGGTAAGGTATCATCAGTTGCTCCAGACCCTGTTTCAGAGCAGTTCTTCTAGATTTGTCAGGATCCTCTTCAGTGATAAAGTCTGCTAGTTTAGCAGCAACACTGAACTACCCATGCAACTGTTGCAATGCTAACTGTGTTTCTTCAGGCTCTTCTTCCTCATCTTTCTCCATTATCTGCCTTCCTTGTATCTTGGCAATGAGCTCTGCCAACATATTTTCTCAACCACGGTCTTCAGCATCATCTTCTAAGAGCTCATTCACATCAACTTCCTGCACATCTTTAAATCCCTTACCTGGCTTTAACCCTTAGGTCATTGTTCATCTCCCAGCCATATGAACAATGACCTAGACCTGGCTCTCAACCAAGGTAAAAACCTGTGAAAGTATTCATTACACTAGATCATAACTTTCCCCAGTTTGCATTTAATATGACTGGGGCACTTTGTTCCATGAACTTTTGACATAGCTGATGGCATCTGCAGTGTTAGATTTATGCCCAAAGTCTGGTAATGCAAGGTCATGAGTTAGCGTCTACTACACAGTAGTAGACGCTAACGCTATTTATTAAGTGTAGTTACACTTAATAATTTCTTAATCCAGTGGTTGTATTAAAGATGCTATATTTTGTGGTAAAAAAAAAAAAAAAAAAACTTTTACATGTGGGTGCACATCCACCAAAGCTTCTGGATGAGTACAAGATATATCAAGAGTGAAGAGCAAAATTCTTGCTGCCCAGGTAAAAACACAACTCTGGGAATTAAGTAATGCATAAACAAGTCAATAAATAATTCTTGTCATTGATAACTGGTTTGACCTCCAAAGAACTGGAAACATGGTTTTATTTACACCTTTCAGGGTATGGGGACTCTTAGAGTGGTAAATGGCTATGGTTTTACACTTAAAATCACCTAACGCATTACCACAAATGAGCAAGCTGAAGCGATCCTTTACTGCCTTGAGTCCTGGTGCACTTTCTTCTGGCTGACTGAAGCAAGCTCTCGATGGCACATTCTTCCAAAAAGACTTGTCTTGTCTCGCCAATACCCTCAGAAATAATTTCCTGCAATTCAGAAGGGAAATTCCCTGCAGCTGTGTGGTAAGTTCAATCACTTTCACCATGAAGCTTAATGTTATGCAACTGACTGCACAACTTGTGGAACCAACCTGTACTAAACACACACTTGTCAGGGCTTCATTCATCATCACATACTGTTTTGTAATACTCTTATGGCTTTTTCTCTTAAGATAAAATTAAGTGGTGCACCTTTCTTGATTTTCTGTTTTGTTTAGCTATTGTGACTTACGTGCAACTCTTTTCAGTAGGTCACAACCTGAGTTACTCAGTGCACAAGCTCATCTTTGCCTCATTCCTTGTGAGTGAATGAACTAATTCTTTGTTGACACCACAGGCTCGCAGTTTCCACCACATGTGCACCACTTTTATGCTTATCTAATATCTCAATTTTCTTTATAACACAAAGATTTGAATACTTACACTTCTTGCCATATCCAGGCTCATTCACATTCGTCTTGGGTGCCATGGTTACTATGCACACGAGATATGATGATGAAAAGATAAAAACTGATTCACTTACACAGCCGAGTTTTTTTTTTTTTTTTTTTTTTTAACAAGTCGGCTGTCTCCCACCGAGGCAGGGTGACCGAAAAAGAAAGCAAATCCCCAAAATGAAAATACTTTCATCATCATTCAACACTTTCACCTCACTCACACATAATCACTGTTTTTGCAGAGGTGCTCAGAATACAACAGTTTAGAAGTACGTACGTATAAAAATACACAATGCATGTATATCCCTCCAAACTGCCAATATCCGAAACCCCTCCTTTAGAGTGCAGGCATTGTACTTCCCATTTCCAGGACTCAAGTTTGGCTATATAAAAATAACTGGTTTCCATGAATCCCTTCACTAAATATTACCCTGCTCACACTCCAACAGATCGTCAGGTCCCAAATACCATTTGTCTCCATTCACTCCTATCAAACACGCTCATGCATGCCTGCAGGAAGTCTAAGCCCCTTGCCCACAAAACCTCCCTTACCCCTTCCTTCCAACCTTTTCGAGGATGACCCCTACCCCGCCTTCCTTCCCCTACAGATCTATACGCTTTCCACATAATTCTACTTTGATCCACTCTCTCTAAATGACCAAACCACCTCAACAACCCCTCTTCAGCCCTCTGACTAATACTTTTATTAACTAAACACCTCCTAATTTCCACACTCCGAATTTTCTGCCTAATATTTACACCACACATTGCTCTTAGACAGGACGTCTCCACTGCCTCCAACCGCCTCCTCGCTGCTGCATTCACAACCCAAGCTTCACACCCATATAAGAGTGTTGGTACTACCATATTTTCATACATTCCCTTCTTTGCCTCCATAGATAACGTTTTTTGTCTCCACATATACCTCAATGCACCACTCGCCTTTTTTCCCTCATCAATTCTATGATTAACCTCATCCTTCATAAATCCATCCGCCGACACATCAACTCCCAAGTATCTGAAAACATCCACTTCTTCCATACTCCTCCTCCACAATTTGATATCCAATTTTTCTTTATCTAAATCATTTGATACCCTCACCACCTTACTCTTTTCTATGTTCACTTTCAACTTTCTACCTTTACACACACTCCCAAACTTATCCACTAACCTTTGCAATTTTTCTTGAGAATCTCCCATAATCACAGTATCATCAGCAAAAAGTAACTGTGTCAATTCCCATTTTGTATTTGATTCCCCATAATTTAATCCCACCCCTCTCCCCGAACACCCTAGCATTTACTTCTTTTACAACCCCATCTATAAATGTATTAAACAACAATGGTGACATTACACATCCCTGTCTAAGACCTACTTTTACTGGGAAGTAGTCTCCCTCTCTTCTACACACCCTAACCTGAGCCTCACTATCCTCATAAAAACTCTTTAGAGCATTTAGTAACTTACCACCTATTTCATATACTTACAACATCTGCCACATTGCTCCCCTATCCACTCTATCATATGCCTTTTCTAAATCCATAAATGCAATAAAAACTTCCCTACCTTTATCTAAATACTGTTCACATATATGCTTCAATGTAAACACTTGATCTACACATCCCCTACCCACTCTGAAACCTCCTTGCTCACCCGCAATCCTACATTCTGTCTTACCTCTAATTCTTTCAATTATAACCTTACCGTACACTTTTCCTGGTATACTCAGTAAACTTGTTCCTCTATAATTTTTACAATCTCTTTTGTCCCCCTTCCCTTTATATAAAGGGACTATACATACTCTCCGCCAATCCCTAGGTACCTTCCCCTCTTTCATACATTTATTAAACAAAAATACCAACCACTCCAACACTATATATCCCCCCTGCTTTTAACATTTCTGTCATGATCCCATCAGTTCCAGATGCTTTACCCCCTTTCATTCTACGTAATGCCTCACGCACCTCCCCCACACACATCCTGTTCTTCTTCACTCCTAAAAGATGGTATACCTCCCTGGCCAGTGCATGAAATTACTGCATTCCTTTCTTCGTCGACATTTAAAAGTTCCTCAAAATATTCTCGCCATCTACATAAAAACCTCCATCTCCCCATCCACTAACTCCCCTACTCTGTTTCTAACTGACAAATCCATTCGTTCTCTAGGCTTTCTTAACTTGTTTAACTCGCTCCAAAATTTTTTCTTATTTTCATAAAAATTTCTTGACAGTGCCTCTCCCACTCTATCATCTGCTCTCCTTTTGCACTCTCTCACCACTCTCTTCACCTTTCTTTTAGTCTCCATATACTCTACTCTTCTTATAACACTTCTGCTTTGTAAAAACCTCTCATATGCTAACTTTTTCTCTTTTATCACACCCTTTACTTCATCATTCCATCAATCACTCCTGAGTATTGTATGGAAAGTGTATGCGTGGAACTCTGAGGTCTGAAAGGTTGTGCACATTAAGTGCAACTAGGCCTCCCCCATAATGCCAATAACCTAACCCATAGGCTGGCTGCCTGCAAGACAGACAGAAAAAAGCTCCATATTTTTATCCTAAAGTTGTACCAACATAAATGAACTTCATGGAGTCATAATAAAAAATACCACAATTTTGAAATCATATAGTGAAAACATCCCAACAGAGCACGTCTTAATTGACTCTCTACTGCAAAATAAAAACTGCATATATGGATTTTTTTTTTAACTTACTGACCACCACCTACCAAAGAAGGGTGACACAAAAATAAGCCCAAACACATTCACAGTCAATCACTCGACCAATCTTGCCAGAAGCGTGCCGATGTCACTGTTCAGACATTCCTCCAAACCACAACATCCTCACTCACAGGTACTGTACATTCCACCTATAGGACTTACATAGAAAGCAACAGATATGTGGCTAATGAGTATAATTTAGTACTTTACTGCAGTTGCTTGTGAAATATGAGTTGCAGTGAACTGTTGTGGTGTTTGAGTCCACTTAAAAGGCATTCACACACTTTTCAACAGAAATACATTATGCATTCAGGAATCACCTACAGTGTCCACAGTGTGGATTAAGGGAAAGGCTAGCTGGGCAACTGCTACTAAAAATTAAATGTGCAGAAAGTTAAAATGTTATGTTACATTTAATGCATGAATATAAAGGACAAGATATGTAATTTATCCTCATTAGGCCTAATGGAAAATCAAATTTATCTGCCTCCAGTATAGTGCTTAACAAAATTTAAAGATTGGTACTGATCTGTAAGGGTGCCAAAATATAAGCCTGTCCAGGGTGCCTAAATTTCTCGGTCTGATACCGCTGTTCAACACAGACAAGGTAGTCCTAGTCTGTACTATACACCTAGGACAAGAACATAGGTGGTATATAAAATATGTTGTCTTTGCTTGCTCTAAGTACATAGCTTCTGGTGCAAGTATGTAGACACTCCTTGTGTTACACAGAAAAATCACAACATTTCTTACTCCATACAGAAGAAACAAGCATTACTCAGGCTTAAGTCAGGATTCTTCCTCAAATACTGAGCATGTATAACCTATCTTATTACAGATAGTAAGGAGAGTAGAGTGACCACAGAGCTGGTTGTAAAACCCAGATATGGCAACAAAGAATTAACTTCACTGTTCAACCAATGACCAAAGAACTCCAACAGACAAAACTTATTAATCTAACTGGTTTATAGAAACTTTCTGTTCAACCAAGTAAGGAATTGCATCAGCACAGCATACAATAATCAAAGCACAAGTCTGCCTTAAGTTCTAACACATGACAAGAAATGTGTGTCTGGCTCCATGGCATTAGTAGCACATGTACCTTCGGATATGATTATTAATGGGATGCAATTAGCAGGTAGTACCACTGTCACCTACGACTATGCAGAATATATTCCTAAGGTGGACAATATAGAATACATTAACTAGATTTATATGGGGGTACTATTACTGGTGAATAACTAGGTACAGCAAGAATGGTATACACTAAGCAATTCCTTAATGAAAGATCAAACTCTGAGACTGGATTCATAAAGTTTTGCAAAATATCACTGTTTATGCAATGCCAATTTCTTTCCACAAAATGGCTAGGAGCCAGTTATCTGTATGATATACCTGTGACTGGTTTTGAGAGTTTTCTTGGTCATCAACTAGGTTATTGCTGATGGTGGCTTACTGGCTAACACTGCCGTTTATCAGGTCCTTGGCAGAGGAAGTGATCTAGTTTCCCACTGACAATATCTACACTTGTTTCTACAATACTTCCAATGTCTACTGGTAGCAGATTGAATAATCTTGGACCATAAATATTAACAATGTTCTTTTATTTGGCCAATGACATCCCTGCTTTTCAGTGCATCTATTTTACACTTCTTCCCATCTCTCTCACTCCAGTACACTGTTATGGTGGTGTGTAGATTTGGGACTAGGCCCTGCATAACATAAATGTCTAATAAATTGTAAGTGCAGTACATAGCAGCAATCAGCAGTAACCAACAAGCCCAGAGAAAGCTTCAGACTGATCCAACAAGCACAACATGGACCATAAAAACCAAGGGGTCAAAATAGGATCCTGTTCCATACTTAATATTTTTAGCCATGGTGTGACATGACCCCACACCAATATAAACAATGAGCATCCCATTAAAATGACAGAGATCAAAGTGCTGGCACTGATGTAGCCACAAGTATAGATGTGTACATGTTTTTCTAGCAATTACACAAAGATGTCTGGGTATGTGAAATGTGATTTTTAGCATGACTGAGCATGAATACAATGGCAATAGCTTTTCGGGCAGGCAGAGAGGTTGAAATATCCATCCTTTACTCTCAGGGTGTAGGAATATGCATGCTCAATGCCTCTTAATACAGATTATATCCTTCCACATCCTCATCATTCAAAATTATTTATAACATTTGCTGAAAAATTAACAGGGTTTCTGTATATAGGTACTACAGTAGCATGACATACCTGCCTTCTGATCACAGCTGCCTCCTCAAATTTAAAGTATTGTTGGAAGACTTCCCAAGTGGTTCATCAGAACCAAATGTACAGACTGCTATATTTCAAATGAAGAACATTTTTCTGTACTTGGTTTGATTAACTATGAAGACTGCCACCTTTCTATGCAAGATGCTATGACTCTGGGGTTATGGACACTGGGTAATCAGGGTAGTCCCAATTTGACACAGAAAACAGGAATTCATTCCAAGGAATGGATAGCAGAAGGTGACCAGACAGAAGAAGTGGAAGGAAGGTGAAAATGGTGATAGAGAGGGTATATCTCTGGGTAGCTTATTGAATCAAACCCTGAACAATATTTTGAATTCTTCATAACGTAGTATTTTTTGTATATTTATCAAAGTTAAAAACCTTGTAAAAAGTTATAGAACATACACAATGGCACTTCAAATTTATCAAATAATACTTTATACACGAAAACTTTGATAGATCCTGTTCAAACTAATGTTTACGCAGTATATTTTCTAGAAGAGAATTTTCTTTTTCTTTGTTTCATTCTTCAGAGTATGACAATTTTACTATTTCTGGTTTTAGATTTATAAAGCAACCTAATATCAAGAGCTGCATTTAACTATGAAAGAATTCACAGAAATTATCACTCTCTCCATAGAAGTCTAATTAAAAAAATTGCCAAAACAAAATACAATTCAAGAGTAATCACAAGTAGTTCTATAATATCATATCACATCCAAATCTAATTTCAATTGGCCATCACAGGTTATATTTACCATCCCCTGGTTCCTGAGACAATGTATAAAACCTGTGCTATATAATTTACTTAGAAAAGGGAACAAATTGCTGTATATTGTAGGTTGCATGTATGAGACTGAAAATAACTCTGCTCCTATGTTAACAAAAAACTGGTAAAGCCAGAAGCACACTGTCACTAGCTATGCACTTTTACATATCACTAAAAACAAAAAACCTTGTATAGACAGAAGAGATTCAACACAGAGCCACTGAAAATCATAAAAGCATTCAATTCATACAAAAATAATAATAGAATACAGATGAAGACAGTGCAAACTGACTTAGTCCAAATGGTCAAATTATTGTACCCTAATATAACCACGGATTTACAATTTGCCTTATATAAACCATGCAGTCAATCCTACAGATTCTCAACAATCATCCTCTTAAACACAAGATAAATTACTTAGGAATGAAAGTAAAAGATGATGAAGTGGGAGAGGAGGTAACATTTGCCAGTGGAATGCAATTCAAAATATAAATCTTCAGGCAGTTATGAAAATCCATAAAAAAAAATTAAAGAAAATACATACAGTATATGATTCCCAAAGTGCAATAACAATTATCAGGAATGTGACTTTAATAAAAAAAAAATAACTATTTACCATCTTTATGGACAATTTGATTTAAAAAAATATAATAATTTTCAATATAATAATACACAATGTACATGTACTGTATATATATAAATCACCACTTATTTCAGCCCATAATTATTAAGTATTTTTTTAAGTATTAAAAATGATTGATCTTCAAATGCAGGATATGACTAATATTACTAATATGTATCTTAAGAGCCATCCTTCCACCACCATCAGCATCTCTTACAACTTTCAGTACCATTTTTACTGCAATCAACAATATTTTTGACAAGCTAAAATGCACTTACTAGGTCTTGGACGTCGCTCAGGCTTGGTAGCGGGTGCTGTTGCATGCGTAGACGGTGGGCGGGAAGTTCGTTTTGGAGACCGATTTTCAGGACCAACACTGACTGAACGACCTCCTGCAAAATGTATTAAACTGTGGTACAGCTTACCACTTTTGTAATGAATACTGAACATTTCAAATAAAATATTTGGAGATAAAAATGTGCATCAACTGTGCATTTTTAATTAGTATAAGAACATACGAAAATATGCTGAAAAGTTCTGAGAAATGAGCTTGCAAGTAAGTGCATTATTTACAGTCAGATTACATAAAGTACATGCTTGTAAAAACTGAGATTCAGCAACTTTACTGAAAAACTATTTTATTTCATAAACATTTTAAATAATGAAATAAATGTCAAATCTTCCAAAGTCAAAGAAACAAAAATAAAAAGGCAAAAACATAACTAATTCGGACCAATGAATTAATAGCTCATTAAAAGTCTACTATGCATTTTGAACAGGTTCAACTTATTATAAGATTTTAGGAAATTATTTTTAATATTTTAAATAGGGGTGTGCCAAAGTATTGGTATAGGTGGTATTGGTAACAGACTGAAATTGATTATTGTTGGTACTAGTGGGTATTGGCTAATATTGGTATTATTGGAAACAGAAAAACTTGTCCAATTGTAAGGCATTGTATATCATGGTGATAGTGGCAATTATGAGCCACATGTAACAGATGGTATGTAACTTCATCCAGCTTTACAGCAGTGATGTGGCATCAGTAATGCACCTCATAAGTTTAGGGAGTCTCTCTAAATCCTATAGCTCATAAACCTACTGTAGTCCCCATTAGGTGTCCCGTAGCTCGATCGCTAGCTCACTCAGCTCACACACTGAGATCTGGGGTTCGAATCTCCTCCAGTATGGCTGGAAAACATTAGGGACGTGTTTCCATAAGACACCTGCTGTCCTTGTCCCTGTTCACCATGAGTTTAAAATGGGTACCTGGGTGTTAGTCGACTGGTGTGGGTCGCATCCTGGGACAAAACTGACTTAATTTGCCTGAAATGCTCAGCATAACAAGGGGCTTTCTCTACAGTAATGTCACTGATGTCAGCTAGGCCTGTATACCTTGTACATGTACTTGTAGTAAATAAAGATATTATTATTAAGGATGGGTAAATTTGATGACAAATTATAAGCAGGCTTAGGAAGGAGCAGTCTTTGATGGCTATTGACTACTCTTACAGAGGTGGTGATTCAAAATCTAAAAGTTGAGTATATAAAAATGAAATTTGCTTCTTTTCCTTGCCTCCTTCCTCACTACCCTGGCTAAAAGGATCCACTGATTCATTTGTTAATTCCAAAGAAATTTTACAGTCATTACAAATTTAGCCCTGCTTAGAACCTAATGACACGACTGTACTCCAAGGTGAAAACTACATTCAGAAATTGCTCCCCCATAGTCCAATTGGGTTAAATGCCTTCCAGAAAGCTCTACTTATTTCACCAAGTATGCCAGATATTTCATGTTTCATCTTGAGAGGATGAACTTGACTAAATGCATTTTTGTTTAAATCCATTTACCAGTCACAAACAAAATCAGGATGTATCACTCCTTTTATTTCTAATGATGTAGAAGGTAGGCCCAAATTCATTTTGGACACTCACCTTTCTCAAGACAGTAGTAAAGATAAATGAAGTTTAAACTCAGCACAGTCCCTACCTCAAGAAGAGAATCATTTGACTTACCTAGTCTTCATCTTTCTATTTTATAAGTCAAGCAGTTCTGAGTGATAGGTCACAATCGGGAATACAGTGGAACCTCAAAAATTGAACTTAATCTGTTCCAGGAGCTAGTTCTAAATTCGAAAAGTCTGAAATTCGAAGCAATATTTCCCATAAGAAATAATGGAAATACAATTAATCCGTTCCAACAACCCAAAAATATTCACACAAAAAATACATTTTATAGAGATTAATTACAGTTTTACATACAACAAATACTATAGTTTTTAATTATGTATAGCAATACATATAAAATAACATTTTTACTTACCTTTATTGAAGACTGGTGATGGCATCTGGAAGATAGGGAGGAGGAGAGAGGGAGTTGGGGTTAGTGTTTGGAAGGAGAATCCCCCTCCATGAGGACTTCAGGTAAAGCCCTCTTTGGGGTTACTTCCTTCTCTGTCTTTTAATGCCACTAGGACCAGCTTGAGAGTCACTGGACCCCTGTCTCACAAAATAACTGTCCACAGTCCTCTGTTTCTGGTGCCTCTTTAACATTTCCCTAAAATGGGACATGGTTCTGTCACTGAACTTGTTGTAAAGATGGCTTGTTTCAGCTTGCTCAGGGTGGTACTTCTGCACAAACATTTGGACATCATTCCACTTGGCACAAATCTCCTTAATCTTTGAAGAAGGCACCTCATCCACTCTCTACATTAACTCCTTTCGCAACATCAGCTTCCTTGATTTGTTCTTTCTCTGACAGGATAGAACCGATGGTCGACTTGTTTTTCCCATACATCCTGGCAAGCTCAACAAGTCTCACACCACTCTCATACCTCTGTATTATTTCCTTCTTCACATCTATGGTGTTTCTCACTTTCTTTACCACAGGGGTACCACTAGCAAGTTTCTATGGCCCCATGGCAGCTTATTTCACAGTCCCACAAGCACTAAACCTGGAGTTTACCTGGAGAGAGTTCCGGGGTTCAACGCCCCCGTGGCCTGGTCTGTGACCAGGCCTCCTGGTGGATCAGAGCCTGATCAACCAGGCTGTTGCTGCTGGCTGCACGCAAACCAACGTACGAGCCACAGCCTGGCTGGTCAGGATCCGACATTAGGTGCTTGTCCAGTGCCAGCTTGAAGACTGCCAGGGGTCTGTTGGTAATCCCCCTTATGTATGCTGGGAGGCAGTTGAACAGTCTCGGGCCCCTGACACTTATTGTATGGTCTCTTAACATGCTAGTGACACCCCTGCTTTTCATTGGGGGGATGTTGCATCGTCTGCCAAGTCTTTTGCTTTCGTAGCGAGTGATTTTCGTGTGCAAGTTCGGTACTAGTCCCTCTAGGATTTTCCAGGTGTATATAATCATGTATCTCTCCCGCCTGTGTTCCAGGGAATACAGTTTTAGGAACCTCAAGCGCTCCCAGTAATTGAGGTGTTTTATCTCCGTTATGCGCGCCGTGAAGGTTCTCTGTACATTTTCTAGGTCAGCAATTTCACCTGCCTTGAAAGGTGCTGTTAGTGTGCAGCAATATTCCAGCCTAGATAGAACAAGTGACCTGAAGAGTGTCATCATGGGCTTGGCCTCCCTAGTTTTGAAGGTTCTCATTATCCATCCTGTCATTTTTCTAGCAGATGCGATTGATACAATGTTATGGTCCTTGAAGGCGAGATCCTCCGACATGATCACTCCCAGGTCTTTGACGTTGGT
This sequence comes from Cherax quadricarinatus, assembly GCF_038502225.1. Lineage (NCBI taxonomy): Eukaryota > Metazoa > Arthropoda > Malacostraca > Decapoda > Parastacidae > Cherax > Cherax quadricarinatus. The sequence continues at coordinate 5,471,012 of NC_091300.1, read as the reverse complement.
GTTTCGCTCTATTTTGTGGCCAGAATTTGTTTTGTACTCTGATGAAGATTTAATTTCCTCGTGTTTACCATATCTGAGTAATTGAAATTTCTCATCGTTGAACTTCATATTGTTTTCTGCAGCCCACTGAAAGATTCGGTTGATGTCCGCCTGGAGCCTTGCAGTGTCTGCAATGGAAGACACTGTCATGCAGATTCGGGTGTCATCTGCAAAGGAAGACACGGTGCTGTGGCTGACATCCTTGTCTATGTCGGATATGAGGATGAGGAACAAGATGGGAACGAGTAATGTGCCTTGTGGAACAGAGCTTTTCACCGTTGCTGCCTCGGACTTTACTCTGTTGATGACTACTCTCTGTGTTCTGTTAGTGAGGAAATTATAGATCCATCGACCGACTTTTCCTGTTATTCCTTTAGCACGCATTTTGTGCGCTATTACGCCATGGTCACACTTGTCGAAGGCTTTTGCAAAGTCTGTATATATTACATCTGCATTCTTTTTGTCTTCTAGTGCATTTAGGACCTTGTCGTAGTGATCCAATAGTTGAGACAGAC